>NW_023493659.1:2531832-2534332 GCF_013265735.2 Oncorhynchus mykiss
TAACACAATAGAACAGGACCCCCATGTTCTCCATAACACAGTAGAACAGGACCCCCATGTTCTCCATAACACAGTAGAACAGGACCCCCATGTTCTCCATAACACAGTAGAACAGGACCCCCATGTTCTCCATAACACAATAGAACAGGACCCCCATGTTCTCCATAACACAATAGAACAGGACCCCCATGTTCTCCATAACACAGTATAACAGGACCCCCATGTTCTCCATAACACAATAGAACAGGACCCCCATGTTCTCCATAACACAGTAGAACAGGACCCCCATGTTCTCCATAACACAGTAGAACAGGACCCCCATGTTCTCCATAACACAGTAGAACAGGACCCCCATGTTCTCCATAACACAGTATAACAGGACCCCCATGTTCTCCATAACACAGTATAACAGGACCCCCATGTTCTCCATAACACAGTAGAACAGGACCCCCATGTTCTCCATAACACAGTAGAACAGGACCCCCATGTTCTCCATAACACAGTATAACAGGACCCCCATGTTCTCCATAACACAGTATAACAGGACCCCCATGTTCTCCATAACACAGTATAACAGGACCCCCATGTTCTCCATAACACAATAGAACAGGACCCCCATGTTCTCCATAACACAGTAGAACAGGACCCCCATGTTCTCCATAACACAATAGAACAGGACCCCCATGTTCTCCATAACACAGTATAACAGGACCCCCATGTTCTCCATAACACAATAGAACAGGACCCCCATGTTCTCCATAACACAATAGAACAGGACCCCCATGTTCTCTATAACACAATAGAACAGGACCCCCATGTTCTCCATAACACAATAGAGACAGGACCCCCATGTTCTCCATAACACAATAGAACAGGACCCCCATGTTCTCCATAACACAGTACAATAGAACAGGAACCCCATGTTCTCCATTACACAATAGAACAGGACCCCCATGTTCTCCATAACACAGTAGAACAGGACCCCCATGTTCTCCATAACACAATAGAACAGGACCCCCATGTTCTCCATAACACAGTACAATAGAACAGGACCCCCATGTTCTCCATAACACAGTAGAACAGGACCCCCATGTTCTCCATAACACAATAGAACAGGACCCCCATGTTCTCCATAACACAATAGAACAGGACCCCCATGTTCTCCATAACACAGTAGAACAGGACCCCCATGTTCTCCATAACACAATAGAACAGGACCCCCATGTTCTCCATAACACAGTAGAACAGGACCCCCATGTTCTCCATAACACAATAGAACAGGACCCCCATGTTCTCCATAACATAATAGAACAGGACCCCCATGTTCTCCATAACACAGTAGAACAGGACCCCCATGTTCTCCATAACACAATAGAGACAGGACCCCCATGTTCTCCATAACACAGTAGAGACAGGACCCCCATGTTCTCCATAACACAATAGAACAGGACCCCCATGTTCTCCATAACACAGTACAATAGAGACAGGACCCCATGTTCTCCATAACACAATAGAACAGGACCCCCATGTTCTCCATAACACAATAGAACAGGACCCCCATGTTCTCCATAACACAATAGAACAGGACCCCCATGTTCTCCATAACACAGTAGAACAGGACCCCCATGTTCTCCATAACACAGTAGAACAGGACCCCCATGTTCTCCATAACACAATAGAACAGGACCCCCATGTTCTCCATAACACAGTACAATAGAACAGGACCCCCATGTTCTCCATAACACAGTAGAACAGGACCCCCATGTTCTCCATAACACAATAGAACAGGACCCCCATGTTCTCCATAACACAATAGAACAGGACCCCATGTTCTCCATAACACAATAGAACAGGACCCCCATGTTCTCCATAACACAATAGAACAGGACCCCCATGTTCTCCATAACACAGTAGAACAGGACCCCCATGTTCTCCATAACACAATAGAACAGGACCCCCATGTTCTCCATAACACAATAGAACAGGACCCCCATGTTCTCCATAACACAGTAGAACAGGACCCCCATGTTCTCCATAACACAATAGAACAGGACCCCCATGTTCTCCATAACACAGTACAATAGAACAGGACCCCCATGTTCTCCATAACACAGTAGAACAGGACCCCCATGTTCTCCATAACACAATAGAACAGGACCCCCATGTTCTCCATAACACAATAGAACAGGACCCCCATGTTCTCCATAACACAGTAGAACAGGACCCCCATGTTCTCCATAACACAATAGAACAGGACCCCCATGTTCTCCATAACACAGTACAATAGAACAGGACCCCCATGTTCTCCATAACACAGTAGAACAGGACCCCCATGTTCTCCATAACACAATAGAACAGGACCCCCATGTTCTCCATAACACAATAGAACAGGACCCCATGTTCTCCATAACACAATAGAGACAGGACCCCCATGTTCTCCATAACACAATAGAACAGGACCCCCATGTTGGGTTAATACCGTTCCCGCCAGAGACCCCGG
>NW_023493659.1:2544332-2566832 GCF_013265735.2 Oncorhynchus mykiss
TCCTAGGGACATCCAGGATCTATATAATGGGACATCCAGGACCTATATACTAGGGACATCCAGGACCTATATCCTAGGGACATCCAGGTCCTATATCCTAGGGACATCCAGGACCTATATCCTAGGGACATCCAGGACCTATATCCTAGGGACATCCAGGATCTATATCATAGGAACATCCAGGACCTATATCCTAGGGACA
This sequence comes from Oncorhynchus mykiss, assembly GCF_013265735.2. NCBI lineage: Eukaryota > Metazoa > Chordata > Actinopteri > Salmoniformes > Salmonidae > Oncorhynchus > Oncorhynchus mykiss. The sequence continues at coordinate 2,544,535 of NW_023493659.1, forward strand.
TCCAGGACCTGTATCCCCACTGTTCCCCTGAACAAGGCAGTTAACCCACTGTTCCCCTGAACAAGGCAGTTAACCCACTGTTCCACTGTTCCTAGACCAGTTAACCCACTGTTCCTAGACCAGTTAACCCACTGTTCCTAGACCAGTTAACCCACTGTTCCACTGTTCCTAGACCAGTTAACCCACTGTTCCTAGACCAGTTAACCCACTGTTCCTAGACCATAACCCACTGTTCCTAGACCAGTTAACCCACTGTTCCTAGACCAGTTAACCCACTGTTCCTAGACCAGTTAACCCACTGTTCCTAGACCAGTTAACCCACTGTTCCTAGACCAGTTAACCCACTGTTCCACTGTTCCTAGACCAGTTAACCCACTGTTCCTAGACCAGTTAACCCACTGTTCCTAGACAAGTTAACCCACTGTTCCTAGACCAGTTAACCCACTGTTCCTAGACCAGTTAACCCACTGTTCCTAGACCAGTTAACCCACTGTTCCTAGACCAGTTAACCCACTGTTCCTAGACCAGTTAACCCCACTGTTCCTAGACCAGTTAACCCCACTGTTCCTAGACCAGTTAACCCACTGTTCCTAGACCAGTTAACCCACTGTTCCACTGTTCCTAGACCAGTTAACCCACTGTTCCTAGACCAGTTAACCCACTGTTCCTAGACCAGTTAACCCACTGTTCCTGGACCAGTTAACCCACTGTTCCACTGTTCCTAGACCAGTTAACCCACTGTTCCTAGACCGTCATTGTAAAGAAGAGTTTGTTCTTATTAACTGACTTGCCTAGTTAAATAAAGGTTAATTTCCACCCCTCTCCACCTCGTCTCCCCCTCTCCTCTCCCCCTCCACTCCATTTCCCCCTCTCCCTCTCCTCCCACTCCTACCTCCCAACTCCCCCATCTCCCCCTCTCTCCTCTCCGTTAAACTTGAGTGAACAAGAGGTATGAGGGTGACAGGTACATGAACCAGGATAATGAAGGAGGGAGGAAAGGGAGAGTAGGGGGGGTAATGCTGGGACATCACACCACGGAGAGGTGGAGAGAGGGGATAATGAAGGAGGGAGGAAAGGGGAGAGGAGGGGGGGGTAATGCTGGGACATCACACCACCGAGAGGTGGAGAGGGGAACAAGGAGAGGCATTAAAGAAGTCAGAGAGGGAGAGGAAGTGGAAGAAGGGAGGAGGGGAAGGAGAGAACCAAGTGTTCCCTCGATCTCTTCAACCCCCCCACCTGCCTGGCACTAGAAAGCTCTTCAAATGTGAAACTGGCCCACCGACACAAACACACACACACACACACACACACACACACACACACACACACACACACACACACTCTCGCTCCAAAGGCCCACCTAAGCCCTTTGTAACCTAAGGAATCTGTCTAGTAGACAAACCTAGCAATAAACAGGAATCAACCCAGCAATCTAGCTGTAATATACTGTCCAACAGCCATCGTAAAGGAGAATGAGCAGTCAGTTATCTAGGGGGTTCTCAGTCCTCTTCCTGTACTCCCTGTTCACCCACAACTACTGTCCAACAGCCATCGTAAAGGAGAATGAGCAGTCAGTTATCTAGGGGGTTCTCAGTCCTCTTCCTGTACTCCCTGTTCACCCACAACTACTGTCCAACAGCCATCGTAAAGGAGAATGAGCAGACAGTTATCTAGGGGGTTCTCAGTCCTCTTCCTGTACTCCCTGTTCACCCACAACTGCGTGGCCAAGCAAGGCTCCAACACCATCATTAAGTTTGCCGACGACACGACAGTGGTAGGGCCCGATCACCGACAACGATGAGACAGCCTATAGGGAGGAGATGGGCTACAGGGAGGAGGTCAGAGACCTGGTGGTAGGGCCCGATCACCGACAACGATGAGACAGCCTATAGGGAGGAGGTCAGACACCTGGTGGTAGGGCCCAATCACCAACAACGATGAGACGGCCTATAGGGAGGAGGTCAGACACCTGGTGGTGGGGCCCGATCACCGACAACGATGAGACGGCCTACAGGGAGGAGGTCAGAGACCTGGCCGTGTGATGCCAGGACAACAACCTCTCCCTCAACGATGAGACAGCCTACAGGGAGGAGGTCAGAGACCTGGCCGTGAGGTGCCAGGACAACAACCTCTCCCTCAACGATGAGACGGCCTACAGGGAGGAGGTCAGAGACCTGGTGGTACCAGGACAACAACCTCTCCCTCAACGATGAGACGGCCTATAGGGAGGAGGTCAGAGACCTGGTGGTACCAGGACAACAACCTCTCCCTCAACGATGAGACAGCCTACAGGGAGGAGGTCAGAGACCTGGTGGTACCAGGACAACAACCTCTCCCTCAACGATGAGACAGCCTATAGGGAGGAGGTCAGAGACCTGGCAGTGTGTAGCCAGGATAACAACCTCTCCCTCAACGATGAGACGGCCTATAGGGAGGAGGTCAGAGACCTGGCAGTGTGTAGCCAGGACAACAACCTCTCCCTCAACGATGAGACAGCCTACAGGGAGGAGGTCAGAGACCTGGCCGTGAGGTGCCAGGACAACAACCTCTCCCTCAACGATGAGACAGCCTACAGGGAGGAGGTCAGAGACCTGGCAGTGTGTAGCCAGGATAACAACCTCTCCCTCAACGATGAGACAGCCTACAGGGAGGAGGTCAGAGACCTGGCCGTGAGGTGCCAGGACAACAACCTCTCCCTCAACGATGAGACGGGCTACAGGGAGGAGGTCAGAGACCTGGTGGTACCAGGACAACAACCTCTCCCTCAACGATGAGACGGCCTATAGGGAGGAGGTCAGAGACCTGGCAGTGTGTAGGCCGGGATAACAACCTCTCCCTCAACGATGAGACGGCCTACAGGGAGGAGGTCAGAGACCTGGTGGTACCAGGACAACAACCTCTACAGGACTAAAGGAGGACCGAACAGGCCCACATTCACATCGATGAGGTTGTAGTGGAGCGGGTTGAGAGTTTCAAGTTCCTTGGTGTCCACGTCACTAACAAACTACCATGGTTCAAACACACCATGACAGTCATGAAGCTGGCACAACAAAACCTATTCCCCCTCAGGAGGCTGAAAAGATTTGGCATGGGTCCTCAGATCCTCAGAAGGTTCTACAGCTGCACCATCGAGAGCATCCTGACTGGTTGCATCACCGCCTGGTATGGTACCTACTCGGCATCTGACCGCAAGGTGCAACAGAGGGTAGTGAGTACTGCCCAGTACATCACTGGGGCCAAGCTTCCTGACATCCAGGACCTATATAATGGGACATCCAGGATCTATATCATAGGAACATCCAGGACCTATATCCTAGGGACATCCATGATCTATATAATGGGACATCCAGGATCTACATACTAGGGACATCCAGGACCTATATACTAGGGACATCGAGGACCTATATAATGGGACATCCAGAATCTATATACTAGGGACATCCAGGACCTATATAATGGGACATCCAGGACCTGTATAATGGGACATCCAGGATCTATATCATAGGAACATCCAGGACCTATATCCTAGGGACATCCAGGATCTATATAATGGGACATCCAGGATCTACATACTAGGGACATCCAGGACCTATATCCTAGGGACATCCAGGACCTATATAATGGGACATCCAGGACCTACATACTAGGGACATCCAGGATCTATATCCTAGGGACATCCAGGACCTATATCCTAGGGACATCCAGGATCTATATCCTAGGGACATCCAGGATCTATATCCTAGGGACATCCAGGACCTATATAATAGGAACATCCTGGACCTATATAATGGGACATCCAGGTCCTATATCCTAGGGACATCCATGACCTATATCCTAGGGACATCCAGGATCTATATAATGGGACATCCAGGACCTATATACTAGGGACATCCAGGACCTATATCCTAGGGACATCCAGGTCCTATATCCTAGGGACATCCAGGACCTATATCCTAGGGACATCCAGGACCTATATCCTAGGGACATCCAGGATCTATATCATAGGAACATCCAGGACCTATATCCTAGGGACATCCAGGACCTGTATCCCCACTGTTCCCCTGAACAAGGCAGTTAACCCACTGTTCCCCTGAACAAGGCAGTTAACCCACTGTTCCACTGTTCCTAGACCAGTTAACCCACTGTTCCTAGACCAGTTAACCCACTGTTCCTAGACCAGTTAACCCACTGTTCCACTGTTCCTAGACCAGTTAACCCACTGTTCCTAAACCAGTTAACCCACTGTTCCTAGACCAGTTAACCCACTGTTCCTAGACCAGTTAACCCACTGTTCCACTGTTCCTAGACCAGTTAACCCACTGTTCCTAGACCAGTTAACCCACTGTTCCTAGACCATAACCCACTGTTCCTAGACCAGTTAACCCACTGTTCCTAGACCAGTTAACCCACTGTTCCTAGACCAGTTAACCCACTGTTCCTAGACCAGTTAACCCACTGTTCCTAGACCAGTTAACCCACTGTTCCACTGTTCCTAGACCAGTTAACCCACTGTTCCTAGACCAGTTAACCCACTGTTCCTAGACCAGTTAACCCACTGTTCCTAGACCAGTTAACCCACTGTTCCTAGACCAGTTAACCCACTGTTCCTAGACCAGTTAACCCACTGTTCCTAGACCAGTTAACCCACTGTTCCTAGACCAGTTAACCCCACTGTTTCTAGACCAGTTAACCCCACTGTTCCTAGACCAGTTAACCCACTGTTCCTAGACCAGTTAACCCACTGTTCCACTGTTCCTAGACCAGTTAACCCACTGTTCCTAGACCAGTTAACCCACTGTTCCTAGACCAGTTAACCCACTGTTCCTGGACCAGTTAACCCACTGTTCCACTGTTCCTAGACCAGTTAACCCACTGTTCCTAGACCGTCATTGTAAAGAAGAGTTTGTTCTTATTAACTGACTTGCCTAGTTAAATAAAGGTTAATTTCCACCCCTCTCCACCTCGTCTCCCCCTCTCCTCTCCCCCTCCACTCCATTTCCCCCTCTCCCTCTCCTCCCACTCCTACCTCCCAACTCCCCCATCTCCCCCTCTCTCCTCTCCGTTAAACTTGAGTGAACAAGAGGTATGAGGGTGACAGGTACATGAACCAGGATAATGAAGGAGGGAGGAAAGGGAGAGTAGGGGGGGTAATGCTGGGACATCACACCACGGAGAGGTGGAGAGAGGGGATAATGAAGGAGGGAGGAAAGGGGAGAGGAGGGGGGGGTAATGCTGGGACATCACACCACCGAGAGGTGGAGAGGGGAACAAGGAGAGGCATTAAAGAAGTCAGAGAGGGAGAGGAAGTGGAAGAAGGGAGGAGGGGAAGGAGAGAACCAAGTGTTCCCTCGATCTCTTCAACCCCCCCACCTGCCTGGCACTAGAAAGCTCTTCAAATGTGAAACTGGCCCACCGACACAAACACACACACACACACACACACACACACACACACACACACACACACACACACACACACACACACACACACACACACACACACACACACACACACACACACACACACACACACACACTTCAGGTTGTATTCAGTTCATTTACCGAACCTCCCCTCTGATCCTTCCCCGGTTCTCATGTTGTGATCTCCGCCACTGACTAACCAATCTGATCATTCTCATGTTGTGTTCTCCAACTAACCGATCTGATCATTCTCATGTTGTGTTCTCCAACTAACCGATCTGATCATTCTCATGTTGTGTTCTCTAACTAACCACTATTATCATTCTCATGTTGTGTTCTCCAACTAACCGCTCTGATCATTCTCATATTGTGTTCTCCAACTAACCGATCTGATCATTCTCATGTTGTGTTCTCCAACTAACCGATCTGATCATTCTCATGTTGTGTTCTCCAACTAACCGATCTGATCATTCTCATGTTGTGTTCTCCACCACTGACAAAACCACTCTGATCATTCTCATGTTGTGTTCTCCAACTAACCAATCTGATCATTCTCATGTAGTGATCTCCGCCACTGATAAAACCACTCTGATCATTCTCATGTTGTGAACTCCGCCACTGATAAAACCACTCTGATCATTCTCATGTTGTGAACTCCACCACTGATAAAACCACTCTGATCATTCTCATGTAGTGATCTCCGCCACTGATAAAACCACTCTGATCATTCTCATGTTGTGTTCTCCAACTAACCAATCTGATCATTCTCATGTAGTGATCTCCGCCACTGATAAAACCACTCTGATCATTCTCATGTTGTGATCTCCGCCACTGATAAAACCACTCTGATCATTCTCATGTAGTGATCTCCGCCACTGATAAAACCACTCTGATCATTCTCATGTAGTGATCTCCGCCACTGATAAAACCACTCTGATCATTCTCATGTAGTGAACTCCGCCACTGATAAAACCACTCTGATCATTCTCATGTAGTGATCTCCGCCACTGATAAAACCACTCTGATCATTCTCATGCAGTGTTCTCCAACTAACCAATCTGATCATTCTCATGTTGTGATCTCCACCACTGATAAAACCACTCTGATCATTCTCATGTAGTGATCTCCGCCACTGATAAAACCACTCTGATCATTCTCATGTAGTGATCTCCGCCACTGATAAAACCACTCTGATCATTCTCATGTAGTGTTCTCCAACTAACCAATCTGATCATTCTCATGTTGTGATCTCCACCACTGATAAAACCACTCTGATCATTCTCATGTAGTGATCTCCGCCACTGATAAAACCACTCTGATCATTCTCATGTAGTGATCTCCGCCACTGATAAAACCACTCTGATCATTCTCATGTAGTGTTCTCCAACTAACCGATCTGATCATTCTCATGTTGTGATCTCCGCCACTGATAAAACCACTCTGATCATTCTCATGTAGTGATCTCCGCCACTGATAAAACCACTCTGATCATTCTCATGTAGTGTTCTCCAACTAACCAATCTGATCATTCTCATGTTGTGATCTCCACCACTGATAAAACCACTCTCATCATTCTCATGTAGTGATCTCCACCACTGATAAAACCACTCTGATCATTCTCATGTAGTGATCTCCACCACTGATAAAACCACTCTGATCATTCTCATGTAGTGATCTCCGCCACTGATAAAACCACTCTGATCATTCTCATGTTGTGTTCTCCGCCACTGATAAAACCACTCTGATCATTCTCATGTAGTGATCTCCGCCACTGATAAAACCACTCTGATCATTCTCATGTTGTGATCTCCGCCACTGATAAAACCACTCTGATCATTCTCATGTTGTGATCTCCGCCACTGATAAAACCACTCTGATCATTCTCATGTTGTGTTCTCCAACTAACCGATCTGATCATTCTCATGTTGTGATCTCCACCACTGATAAAACCACTCTGATCATTCTCATGTAGTGATCTCCGCCACTGATAAAACCACTCTGATCATTCTCATGTTGTGATCTCCAACTAACCACTCTGATCATTCTCATGTAGTGATCTCCGCCACTGATAAAACCACTCTGATCATTCTCATGTAGTGATCTCCGCCACTGATAAAACCACTCTGATCATTCTCATGTAGTGATCTCCGCCACTGATAAAACCACTCTGATCATTCTCATGTTGTGATCTCCGCCACTGATAAAACCACTCTGATCATTCTCATGTTGTGATCTCCACCACTGATAAAACCACTCTGATCATTCTCATGTAGTGATCTCCGCCACTGATAAAACCACTCTGATCATTCTCATGTTGTGTTCTCCAACTAACCGATCTGATCATTCTCATGTTGTGATCTCCGCCACTGATAAAACCACTCTGATCATTCTCATGTTGTGATCTCCACCACTGATAAAACCACTCTGATCATTCTCATGTTGTGATCTCCACCACTGATAAAACCACTCTGATCATTCTCATGTAGTGATCTCCGCCACTGATAAAACCACTCTGATCATTCTCATGTTGTGATCTCCGTCACTGATAAAACCACTCTGATCATTCTCATGTAGTGATCTCCGGCACAGATAAAACCACTCTGATCATTCTCATGTTGTGATCTCCGCCACTGATAAAAACCACTCTGATCATTCTCATGTTGTGATCTCCGCCACTGACAAAACCACTCTGATCATTCTCATGTTGTGATCTCCGCCACTGATAAAAACCACTCTGATCATTCTCATGTTGTGATCTCCGCCACTGACAAAACCACTCTGATCATTCTCATGTTGTGATCTCCACCACTGATAAAACCACTCTGATCATTCTCATGTAGTGATCTCCGCCACTGATAAAACCACTCTGATCATTCTCATGTAGTGATCTCCGCCACTGATAAAACCACTCTGATCATTCTCATGTAGTGTTCTCCAACTAACCAATCTGATCATTCTCATGTTGTGATCTCCACCACTGATAAAACCACTCTGATCATTCTCATGTAGTGATCTCCGCCACTGATAAAACCACTCTGATCATTCTCATGTAGTGATCTCCGCCACTGATAAAACCACTCTGATCATTCTCATGTAGTGTTCTCCAACTAACCGATCTGATCATTCTCATGTTGTGATCTCCGCCACTGATAAAACCACTCTGATCATTCTCATGTAGTGATCTCCGCCACTGATAAAACCACTCTGATCATTCTCATGTAGTGTTCTCCAACTAACCAATCTGATCATTCTCATGTTGTGATCTCCACCACTGATAAAACCACTCTCATCATTCTCATGTAGTGATCTCCACCACTGATAAAACCACTCTGATCATTCTCATGTAGTGATCTCCACCACTGATAAAACCACTCTGATCATTCTCATGTAGTGATCTCCGCCACTGATAAAACCACTCTGATCATTCTCATGTTGTGTTCTCCGCCACTGATAAAACCACTCTGATCATTCTCATGTAGTGATCTCCGCCACTGATAAAACCACTCTGATCATTCTCATGTTGTGATCTCCGCCACTGATAAAACCACTCTGATCATTCTCATGTTGTGATCTCCGCCACTGATAAAACCACTCTGATCATTCTCATGTTGTGTTCTCCAACTAACCGATCTGATCATTCTCATGTTGTGATCTCCACCACTGATAAAACCACTCTGATCATTCTCATGTAGTGATCTCCGCCACTGATAAAACCACTCTGATCATTCTCATGTTGTGATCTCCAACTAACCACTCTGATCATTCTCATGTAGTGATCTCCGCCACTGATAAAACCACTCTGATCATTCTCATGTAGTGATCTCCGCCACTGATAAAACCACTCTGATCATTCTCATGTAGTGATCTCCGCCACTGATAAAACCACTCTGATCATTCTCATGTTGTGATCTCCGCCACTGATAAAACCACTCTGATCATTCTCATGTTGTGATCTCCACCACTGATAAAACCACTCTGATCATTCTCATGTAGTGATCTCCGCCACTGATAAAACCACTCTGATCATTCTCATGTTGTGTTCTCCAACTAACCGATCTGATCATTCTCATGTTGTGATCTCCGCCACTGATAAAACCACTCTGATCATTCTCATGTTGTGATCTCCACCACTGATAAAACCACTCTGATCATTCTCATGTTGTGATCTCCACCACTGATAAAACCACTCTGATCATTCTCATGTAGTGATCTCCGCCACTGATAAAACCACTCTGATCATTCTCATGTTGTGATCTCCGTCACTGATAAAACCACTCTGATCATTCTCATGTAGTGATCTCCGCCACTGATAAAACCACTCTGATCATTCTCATGTTGTGATCTCCGCCACTGATAAAAACCACTCTGATCATTCTCATGTTGTGATCTCCGCCACTGACAAAACCACTCTGATCATTCTCATGTTGTGATCTCCGCCACTGATAAAAACCACTCTGATCATTCTCATGTTGTGATCTCCGCCACTGACAAAACCACTCTGATCATTCTCATGTTGTGATCTCCGCCACTGATAAAACCACTCTGATCATTCTCATGTTGTGATCTCCACCACTGATAAAACCACTCTGATCATTCTCATGTAGTGATCTCCGCCACTGATAAAACCACTCTGATCATTCTCATGTTGTGTTCTCCAACTAACCGATCTGATCATTCTCATGTTGTGATCTCCGCCACTGATAAAACCACTCTGATCATTCTCATGTTGTGATCTCCGCCACTGATAAAACCACTCTGATCATTCTCATGTAGTGATCTCCACCACTGATAAAACCACTCTGATCATTCTCATGTAGTGATCTCCGCCACTGATAAAACCACTCTGATCATTCTCATGTTGTGTTCTCCGCCACTGATAAAACCACTCTGATCATTCTCATGTTGTGATCTCCACCACTGATAAAACCACTCTGATCATTCTCATGTAGTGATCTCCGCCACTGATAAAACCACTCTGATCATTCTCATGTTGTGATCTCCGCCACTGATAAAACCACTCTGATCATTCTCATGTAGTGATCTCCGCCACTGATAAAACCACTCTGATCATTCTCATGTAGTGATCTCCACCACTGATAAAACCACTCTGATCATTCTCATGTAGTGATCTCCGCCACTGATAAAACCACTCTGATCATTCTCATGTTGTGTTCTCCGCCACTGATAAAACCACTCTGATCATTCTCATGTTGTGATCTCCACCACTGATAAAACCACTCTGATCATTCTCATGTTGTGATCTCCGCCACTGATAAAACCACTCTGATCATTCTCATGTTGTGATCTCCGCCACTGATAAAACCACTCTGATCATTCTCATGTTGTGATCTCCGCCACTGATAAAACCACTCTGATCATTCTCATGTTGTGATCTCCGCCACTGATAAAACCACTCTGATCATTCTCATGTTGTGATCTCCGCCACTGATAAAACCACTCTGATCATTCTCATGTTGTGATCTCCGCCACTGATAAAACCACTCTGATCATTCTCATGTTGTGATCTCCACCACTGATAAAACCACTCTGATCATTCTCATGTAGTGATCTCCGCCACTGATAAAACCACTCTGATCATTCTCATGTTGTGTTCTCCAACTAACCGATCTGATCATTCTCATGTTGTGATCTCCGCCACTGATAAAACCACTCTGATCATTCTAATGTTGTGATCTCCACCACTGATAAAACCACTCTGATCATTCTCATGTTGTGATCTCCACCACTGATAAAACCACTCTGATCATTCTCATGTAGTGATCTCCGCCACTGATAAAACCACTCTGATCATTCTCATGTTGTGATCTCCGTCACTGATAAAACCACTCTGATCATTCTCATGTAGTGATCTCCGCCACTGATAAAACCACTCTGATCATTCTCATGTTGTGATCTCCGCCACTGATAAAAACCACTCTGATCATTCTCATGTTGTGATCTCCGCCACTGACAAAACCACTCTGATCATTCTCATGTTGTGATCTCCGCCACTGATAAAAACCACTCTGATCATTCTCATGTTGTGATCTCCGCCACTGACAAAACCACTCTGATCATTCTCATGTTGTGATCTCCGCCACTGATAAAACCACTCTGATCATTCTCATGTTGTGATCTCCACCACTGATAAAACCACTCTGATCATTCTCATGTAGTGAACTCCGCCACTGATAAAACCACTCTGATCATTCTCATGTTGTGTTCTCCAACTAACCGATCTGATCATTCTCATGTTGTGATCTCCGCCACTGATAAAACCACTCTGATCATTCTCATGTTGTGATCTCCGCCACTGATAAAACCACTCTGATCATTCTCATGTAGTGATCTCCACCACTGATAAAACCACTCTGATCATTCTCATGTAGTGATCTCCGCCACTGATAAAACCACTCTGATCATTCTCATGTTGTGTTCTCCGCCACTGATAAAACCACTCTGATCATTCTCATGTTGTGATCTCCACCACTGATAAAACCACTCTGATCATTCTCATGTAGTGATCTCCGCCACTGATAAAACCACTCTGATCATTCTCATGTTGTGATCTCCGCCACTGATAAAACCACTCTGATCATTCTCATGTAGTGATCTCCGCCACTGATAAAACCACTCTGATCATTCTCATGTAGTGATCTCCACCACTGATAAAACCACTCTGATCATTCTCATGTAGTGATCTCCGCCACTGATAAAACCACTCTGATCATTCTCATGTTGTGTTCTCCGCCACTGATAAAACCACTCTGATCATTCTCATGTTGTGATCTCCACCACTGATAAAACCACTCTGATCATTCTCATGTTGTGATCTCCGCCACTGATAAAACCACTCTGATCATTCTCATGTAGTGATCTCCGCCACTGATAAAACCACTCTGATCATTCTCATGTTGTGATCTCCGTCACTGATAAAACCACTCTGATCATTCTCATGTAGTGATCTCCGCCACTGATAAAACCACTCTGATCATTCTCATGTTGTGATCTCCGCCACTGATAAAAACCACTCTGATCATTCTCATGTTGTGATCTCCGCCACTGACAAAACCACTCTGATCATTCTCATGTTGTGATCTCCGCCACTGATAAAAACCACTCTGATCATTCTCATGTTGTGATCTCCGCCACTGACAAAACCACTCTGATCATTCTCATGTTGTGATCTCCGCCACTGATAAAACCACTCTGATCATTCTCATGTTGTGATCTCCACCACTGATAAAACCACTCTGATCATTCTCATGTAGTGATCTCCGCCACTGATAAAACCACTCTGATCATTCTCATGTTGTGTTCTCCAACTAACCGATCTGATCATTCTCATGTTGTGATCTCCGCCACTGATAAAACCACTCTGATCATTCTCATGTTGTGATCTCCGCCACTGATAAAACCACTCTGATCATTCTCATGTAGTGATCTCCACCACTGATAAAACCACTCTGATCATTCTCATGTAGTGATCTCCGCCACTGATAAAACCACTCTGATCATTCTCATGTTGTGTTCTCCGCCACTGATAAAACCACTCTGATCATTCTCATGTTGTGATCTCCACCACTGATAAAACCACTCTGATCATTCTCATGTAGTGATCTCCGCCACTGATAAAACCACTCTGATCATTCTCATGTTGTGATCTCCGCCACTGATAAAACCACTCTGATCATTCTCATGTAGTGATCTCCGCCACTGATAAAACCACTCTGATCATTCTCATGTAGTGATCTCCACCACTGATAAAACCACTCTGATCATTCTCATGTAGTGATCTCCGCCACTGATAAAACCACTCTGATCATTCTCATGTTGTGTTCTCCGCCACTGATAAAACCACTCTGATCATTCTCATGTTGTGATCTCCACCACTGATAAAACCACTCTGATCATTCTCATGTTGTGATCTCCGCCACTGATAAAACCACTCTGATCATTCTCATGTTGTGATCTCCGCCACTGATAAAACCACTCTGATCATTCTCATGTTGTGATCTCCGCCACTGATAAAACCACTCTGATCATTCTCATGTTGTGATCTCCGCCACTGATAAAACCACTCTGATCATTCTCATGTTGTGATCTCCGCCACTGATAAAACCACTCTGATCATTCTCATGTTGTGATCTCCGCCACTGATAAAACCACTCTGATCATTCTCATGTTGTGATCTCCACCACTGATAAAACCACTCTGATCATTCTCATGTAGTGATCTCCGCCACTGATAAAACCACTCTGATCATTCTCATGTTGTGTTCTCCAACTAACCGATCTGATCATTCTCATGTTGTGATCTCCGCCACTGATAAAACCACTCTGATCATTCTAATGTTGTGATCTCCACCACTGATAAAACCACTCTGATCATTCTCATGTTGTGATCTCCACCACTGATAAAACCACTCTGATCATTCTCATGTAGTGATCTCCGCCACTGATAAAACCACTCTGATCATTCTCATGTTGTGATCTCCGTCACTGATAAAACCACTCTGATCATTCTCATGTAGTGATCTCCGCCACTGATAAAACCACTCTGATCATTCTCATGTTGTGATCTCCGCCACTGATAAAAACCACTCTGATCATTCTCATGTTGTGATCTCCGCCACTGACAAAACCACTCTGATCATTCTCATGTTGTGATCTCCGCCACTGATAAAAACCACTCTGATCATTCTCATGTTGTGATCTCCGCCACTGACAAAACCACTCTGATCATTCTCATGTTGTGATCTCCGCCACTGATAAAACCACTCTGATCATTCTCATGTTGTGATCTCCACCACTGATAAAACCACTCTGATCATTCTCATGTAGTGAACTCCGCCACTGATAAAACCACTCTGATCATTCTCATGTTGTGTTCTCCAACTAACCGATCTGATCATTCTCATGTTGTGATCTCCGCCACTGATAAAACCACTCTGATCATTCTCATGTTGTGATCTCCGCCACTGATAAAACCACTCTGATCATTCTCATGTAGTGATCTCCACCACTGATAAAACCACTCTGATCATTCTCATGTAGTGATCTCCGCCACTGATAAAACCACTCTGATCATTCTCATGTTGTGTTCTCCGCCACTGATAAAACCACTCTGATCATTCTCATGTTGTGATCTCCACCACTGATAAAACCACTCTGATCATTCTCATGTAGTGATCTCCGCCACTGATAAAACCACTCTGATCATTCTCATGTTGTGATCTCCGCCACTGATAAAACCACTCTGATCATTCTCATGTAGTGATCTCCGCCACTGATAAAACCACTCTGATCATTCTCATGTAGTGATCTCCACCACTGATAAAACCACTCTGATCATTCTCATGTAGTGATCTCCGCCACTGATAAAACCACTCTGATCATTCTCATGTTGTGTTCTCCGCCACTGATAAAACCACTCTGATCATTCTCATGTTGTGATCTCCACCACTGATAAAACCACTCTGATCATTCTCATGTTGTGATCTCCGCCACTGATAAAACCACTCTGATCATTCTCATGTTGTGATCTCCGCCACTGATAAAACCACTCTGATCATTCTCATGTTGTGATCTCCGCCACTGATAAAACCACTCTGATCATTCTCATGTTGTGATCTCCGCCACTGATAAAACCACTCTGATCATTCTCATGTTGTGATCTCCGCCACTGATAAAACCACTCTGATCATTCTCATGTAGTGATCTCCGCCACTGATAAAACCACTCTGATCATTCTCATGTATTGATCTCCAACTAACCGATCTGATCATTCTCATGTAGTGATCTCCAACTAACCGATCTGATCATTCTCATGTTGTGATCTCCACCACTGATAAAACCAATCTGATCATTCTCATGCCTTGGTATGACAGTACAATGTTGAGTGTGTTTTTATCAGCTCAGTAAAGTGTCTCAACCTAATGCCTCGCTTATCTTCTGTGGGCGTTGTCATTCTGCTCTCTCTCTCTCTCTGCGTCTCAGGTTAGTCTCGCAACAATCTAACAAACGGTCCCCTCCGACCAATCACAATGGAGAATAACAGCTGTAACCATGGAGATCCCCATCCTGCTGAGTCATGACCTCCATTACATGACTTTATGATGCTGTACTTCCACAAAATGGCTGCCGGCGCGGCGTCACGTAGCAGGCCTGTTGTTATCAGGCCACACTAGAGAGGACTGACGTGCAACACTTTATAAACACCAAGTGCCATGGTACAGTTGTAGGGTGGAGTTCACTTCATGGGCTAGCAATAGGAGTTAGCTTCATGGGCTAGCACTAGGAGTTAGCTTTAATAAGGCTAGCACTGGGAGTTAGCTTTAATGGGCTAGCACTGGAGTTAGCTTTAATGGGCTAGCACTAGGAGTTAGCTTTAATAAGGCTAGCACTAGGAGTTAGCTTTAATGGGCAAGCACTAGGAGTTAGCTTTAATGGGCTAGCACTAGGAGTTAGCTTGATGGGCTAGCACTAGGAGTTAGCTTGATGGGCTAGCACTAGAAGTTAGCTTTATGGGCTAGCACTAGGAGTTAGCTTGATGGGCTAGCACTAGAAGTTAGCTTTATGGGCTAGCACTAGGAGTTAGCTTGATGCACTAGCAATAGGAGAGCTTTATGGGCTAGGATTACGAGTTAGCTTTATGGAATACACTAGGAGTTAGCTTGATGGGCTAGCACTAGGAGTTAACATTATGGGCTAGGATTATGATTTAACTTTATTGGCTAGCACTATGAGTTAGGTTCAGGGTCTAATTTTATGAGTTAGCTTCAGGGGCTAGGATTATGAGTTAACTTTATGGGCTAGCAATATGAGTTAGCTTCATGGGTTAGGATTAGGAGTTAGCTTCATGTGCTAGCACTGGGAGTTAGCTTGATGGGCTAGCACTAGGAGTTAGCTTGATGGGCTAGCACTAGGAGTTAGCTTTAATAAGGCTAGCACTAGGAGTTAGCTTTAATGGGCTAGCACTAGGAGTTAGCTTTAATAAGGCTAGCACTAGGAGTTAGCTTTAATGGGCAAGCACTAGGAGTTAGCTTTAATGGGCTAGCACTAGGAGTTAGCTTGATGGGCTAGCACTAGGAGTTAGCTTGATGGGCTAGCACTAGAAGTTAGCTTTATGGGCTAGCACTAGGAGTTAGCTTGATGCACTAGCAATAGGAGAGCTTTATGGGCTAGGATTACGAGTTAGCTTTATGGAATACACTAAGAGTTAGCTTGATGGGCTAGCACTAGGAGTTAACATTATGGGCTAGGATTATGATTTAACTTCATTGGCTAGCACTATGAGTTAGGTTCAGGGTCTAATTTTATGAGTTAGCTTCAGGGGCTAGGATTATGAGTTAACTTTATGGGCTAGCATTATGAGTTAGCTTCATGGGTTAGGATTAGGAGGTAGGTTCATGTGCTAGAACTAGGAGTTAGCTTTTATGGGTTAGGATTATGAATTAGCTTTATGGGCTAGCACTAGGAGTTAGCTTTATGGGTTAGGAAAATGAGTTAGCACTACGGGTTAACATTATACGCATTATAGCATTATATGCTAGATTACTTGTGTAATGAGTTAGCGTTCTGAGATAGCACCATGAACTAGCTCTAGGTTATGAGCTAGCGTTAGCCGGCTTAGCTTCCTCAGACGAAACACATTCCTTCAGCTAATCAGCAAGCGTCGTCCTCAAGGCCATAGCAGACATTGTTTCCTACTATCACCCGTAATACTGATGCCGTCACGCCGCTGATAATAACTTCACTGTGTGTGTGTGTGTGTGTGTGTGTGTGTGTGTGTGTGTGTGTGTGTGTGTGTGTGCATGAGGCGTATGTGGGCGATGTGTGTGTGTTTGTGTTTTATATGTGTTTGTGATCCTGAGGTGTGTGTGTGTGTGTGTGTGTGTGTGTGTGTGTGTGTGTGTGTGTGTGTGTGTGTGTGTGTGTGTGTGTGTGTGTGTGTGTGTGTGTGTGTGTGTGTGTGTGTGTGTGTGTGTGTTGTGCCCTCTGTTTGACATCGTATTTTATACCACGTTGGGACCACTGATAAAGGTTTTACACACACACACACATACACACACACACACACACACACACACACACACACACACACACACACACACACACCAACTATCTCTGTCACATTCATACAGCGTATTGCTCAAACACCAAATTCATGTTAAAATAATGAGATTGAAAGTGACGTTAAAGACGAAGCATGTTGTTATCAGCAGTTCTGTGGAAACAGCCGAGCTACGCCCCGGTTCAACACTACAGGCCCCGGTTCAACACTACGGGCCCCGGTTCAACACTACGGGCCCCGGTTCAACACTACAGGCCCCGGTTCAACACTACGGGCCCCGGTTCAACACTACAGGCCCCGGTTCAACACTACAGGCCCAGGTTCAACACTACGGGCCCCGGTTCAACACTACAGGCCCCGGTTCAACACTACAAGCCCAGGTTCAACACTACAGGCCCCGGTTCAACACTACGGGACCCGGTTCAACACTACAGGCCCCGGGTCAAGACTACGGGACCCGGTTCAACACTACAGGCCCCGGTTCAAGACTACGGGACCCGGTTAGACACTACGGGCCCCGGTTCAACACTACAGGACCCGGTTCAAAACTACAGGCCCCGGTTCAACACTACAGGCCCCGGATCAAAACTACAGGCCCCGGTTCAACACTACAGGCCCCGGTTCAACACTACAGGCCCCTGTTCAACACTACAGGCCATTGTTCGACACTACAGGCCCCGGTTCAACACTATAGGCCCCGGTTCAACACTACAGGCCCCGGTTCAAAACTACAGGCCCCGGTTCAACACTAGAGGCCCCGGTTCAACACTACAGGCCCCGGTTCAAAACTACAGGCCCCGGTTCAACACTACAGGCCCCGGTTCAACACTACAGGCCCCGGTTCAACACTACAGGCCCCGGTTCAAAACTACAGGCCCCGGTTCAACACTACAGGCCCCTGTTCGACACTACAGGCCCGGTTCAACACTACGGGCCCCGGTTCAACACTACAGGACAAGGCCCTGGTCTAATGTAGTACACTATGGGCCCTGGTCTAATGTAGTACACTATGGGCTCTGGTCTAATGTAGTACACTATGGGCTCTGGTCTAATGTTGTACACTATGGCCTCTGGGCTATACACTATGGGCTCTGGTCTAATGTAGTACACTATGGGCTCTGGTCTAATGTAGTACACTATGGGCTCTGGTCTAATGTAGTACACTATGGGCTCTGGTCTAATGTAGTACACTATGGGCTCTGGTCTAATGTAGTACACTATGGGCTCTGGTCTAATGTAGTACACTATGGGCTCTGGTCTAATGTAGTACACTATGGGCTCTGGTCTAATGTAGTACACTATGGCCTCTGGTCTAATGTAGTACACTATGGGCTCTGGTCTAATGTAGTACACTATGGGCTATGGTCTATATACTATGGGCTCTGGTCTAATGTAGTACACTATGGGCTCTGGTCTAATGTAGTACACTACATTAGTACACTACACTCTGTGTTGGCGCCCCCCCTTGGGTTGTGCCGTGGCGGAGGTCTTTGTGGGCTATAATCAGCCTTGTCTCAGGATGGTAAGTTGGTGGTTGAAGATATCCCTCTAGTGGTGTGGGGGCTGTGCTTTGGCAAAGTGGGTGGGGTTATATCCTTCCTGTTTGGCCCTGTCCGGGGGTGTCCTCGGAGTGGGCCACAGTGTCTCCTGACCCCTCCTGTCTCAGCCTCCAGTATTTATGCTGCAGTAGTTTATGTGTCGGGGGGCTAGGGTCAGTTTGTTATATCTGGAGTACTTCTCCTGTCCTATTCGGTGTCCTGTGTGAATCTAAGTGTGCGTTCTCTAATTCTCTCCTTCTCTCTTTCTCTCTCTCGGAGGACCTGAGCCCTAGGACCATGCCCCAGGACTACCTGACATGATGACTCCTTGCTGTCCCCAGTCCACCTGGCTGTGCTGCTGCTCCAGTTTCAACTGTTCTGCCTTATTATTGTTCGACCATGCTGGTCATTTATGAACATTTGAACATCTTGGCCATGTTCTGTTATAATCTCCACCCGGCACAGCCAGAAGAGGACTGGCCACCCCACATAGCCTGGTTCCTCTCTAGGTTTCTTCCTAGGTTTTGGCCTTTCTAGGGAGTTTTTCCTAGCCACCGTGCTTCTACACCTGCATTGCTTGCTGTTTGGGGTTTTAGGCTGGGTTTCTGTACAGCACTTTGAGATATCAGCTGATGTACGAAGGGCTATATAAATAAATTTTATTTGATTTGACTATGGGCTATGGTCTATATACTATGGGCTCTGGTCTAATGTAGTATACTATCGGCTCTGGTCTAATGTAGTACACTATGGGCTCTGGGCTATACACTATGGGCTCTGGTCTAATGGAGTACACTATGGGCTCTGGTCTAATGTAGTACACTATGGGCTCTTGTCTAATGTAGTACACTATGGGCTCTGGTCTAATGTAGTACACTATGGGCTCTGGGCTATACACTATGGGCTCTGGTCTAATGTAGTACACTATGGGCTCTGGTCTAATGTTGCACACTATGGGCAATCACTACACCACATTATCACAACCATCACTACTGAACCATCGCTACTGAACCATCACTTCTGAACCATCCCATCTGAACCTTCACTACTGAACCATCACTTCTGAACCATCACTACTGAGCCATCACTACATCATCACTATCACAACCATCACTACTGAACCTTCACTACTGACCCATCACTACTGAATCATCACTACTGACCCATCACTACTGACTCATCACTAGGGAACCATCACTACTGAACCTTCACTACTGACCCATCACTACTGAATCATCACTAGTTAACCATCACTACTGAACCTTCACTACTGACCCATCACTACTGAATCATCACTACTGACCCATCACTACTGAATCATCACTACTGACCCATCACTACTGAGCCATCACTACATATTAACTATCACAACCATCACTACTGAACCTTCACTACTGACCCATCACTACTGAATCATCACTAGTGAACCATCACTAGTGAACCATCACTACTGAATCATCACTAGTGAACCATCACTACTGAACCATCACTACTGAATCATCACTAGTGAACCATCACTACTGAATCATCACTAGTGAACCATCACTACTGAACCATCACTAGTGAACCTTCACTACTGAACCCTCACTACTGACCCATCACTAGTGAACCATCACTAGTGAACCTTCACTACTGAACCATCACTACTGACCCATCACTACTGAACCATCACTACTGAATCATCACTAGTGAACCATCACTACTGAACCATCACTAGTGAACCTTCACTACTGACCCATCACTACTGAACCATCACTACTAACCCATCACTACTGAATCATCACTAGTGAACCATCACTACTGAACCGTCACTAGTGAACCATCACTACTGAACCATCACTAGTGAACCTTCACTACTGAATAATCACTACTGACCCATCACTATTGAATCTTCACTAGTGAACCATCACTAGTGAACCTTCACTACTGAACCATCACTACTGACCCATCACTACTGAATCCTCACTACTGAATCATCACTAGTGAACCATCACTACTGAACCATCACTTCTGAACCATCACTACTGAACCATCACTACAACTCTCTGTATTCACAATCATCAGCTTCCTGCTACAGTGAAACAGGGAAGATATAAAATATACAATCTCACACCTCTTTTTCACAGTAGAACCAAAAGAATAGGTCAGATTATATATTACACAATACATATAGAGAATGGACCAGAAATATCCACCACAATATCACTAACCAGACCATAATAACACTAACCAGTGGTATGGATATTACCATAACAACACTAACCAGACCATAATAACACTAACCAGACCATAATAACACTAACCAGTGGTATGGATATTACCATAACAACACTAACCAGACCATAACAACACTAACCAGACCATAATAACACTAACCAGACCATAATAACACTAACCAGACCATAATAATAGAGAATGGACCAGAAATATCCACCACAATAACACTAACCAGACCATAATAACACTAACCAGTGGTATGGATATTACCATAACAACACTAACCAGACCATAATAACACTAACCAGACCATAATAACACTAACCAGTGGTATGGATATTACCATAATAACACTAACCAGACCATAACAACACTAACCAGACCATAATAACACTAACCAGACCATAATAACACTAACCAGACCATAATAACACTAACCAGACCATAATAACACTAACCAGACCATAATAACACTAACCAGTGGTATGGATATTACCATAATAACACTAACCAGACCATAACAACACTAACCAGACCATAATAACACTAACCAGACCATAATAACACTAACAAGATCATAATAACACTAACCAGTGGTCTGGATATTACCATAATAACACTAACCAGACCATAATAACACTAACCAGTGGTATGGATATTATCATAATAACACTAACCAGACCATAACAAAACTAACCAGACCATAATAACACTAACCAGACCATAATAACACTAACCAGACCATAATAACACTAACCAGACCATAATAACACTAACCAGACCATAATAACACTAACCAGACCCTAATAACAGTAACCAGACCATAATAACAGTAACCAGTGGTCTGGATATTACCATAATAACACTAACCAGACCATAACAAAACTAACCAGACCATAATAACACTAACCAGACCATAATAACACTAACCAGACCATAATAACACTAACCAGGCCATAATAACACTAACCAGACCATAATAACACTAACGAGATCATAATAACACTAACCAGTGGTCTGGATATTACCATAACAACACTAACCAGA
>NW_023493659.1:2571832-2574332 GCF_013265735.2 Oncorhynchus mykiss
CTATATTAACCAGACCATCCCCTGGCACAGTGCTATATTAACCAGACCATCCCCTGGCACAGTGTTATATTAACCAGACCATCCCCTGGTACAGTGCTATATTAACCAGACCATCCCCTGGTACAGTGTTATATTAACCAGACCATCCCCTGACACAGTGCTATATTAACCAGACCATCCCCTGGTACAGTGCTATATTAACCAGACCATCCCCTGGCACAGTACTATATTAACCAGACCATCCCCTGGTACAGTGTTATATTAACCAGACCATCCCCTGGTACAGTGCTATATTAACCAGACCATCCCCTGGTACAGTGCTATATTAACCAGACCATCCCCTGGTACAGTGCTATATTAACCAGACCATCCCCTGGTACAGTGTTATATTAACCAGACCATCCCCTGGTACAGTGTTATATTAACCAGACCATCCCCTGGCACAGTGCTATATTAACCAGACCATCCCCTGGCACAGTGTTATATTAACCAGACCATCCCCTGGTACAGTGTTATATTAACCAGACCATCCCCTGGTACAGTGCTATATTAACCAGACCATCCCCTGGTACAGTGCTATATTAACCAGACCATCCCCTGGTACAGTGCTATATTAACCAGACCATCCCCTGGTACAGTGCTATATTAACCAGACCATCCCCTGGTACAGTGCTATATTATCCAGACCATCCCCTGGTACAGTGTTATATTAACCAGACCATCCCCTGGTACAGTGCTATATTAACCAGACCATCCCCTGGTACAGTGCTATATTAACCAGACCATCCCCTGGTACAGTGCTATATTAACCAGACCATCCCCTGGCACAGTGCTATATTAACCAGACCATCCCCTGGTACAGTGCTATATTAACCAGACCATCCCCTGGCACAGTGCTATATTAACCAGACCATCCCCTGGTACAGTGCTATATTAACCAGACCATCCCCTGGTACAGTGCTATATTAACCAGACCATCCCCTGGCACAGTGCTATATTAACCAGACCATCCCCTGGTACAGTGCTATATTAACCAGACCATCCCCTGGTACAGTGCTATATTAACCAGACCATCCCCTGGTACAGTGTTATATTAACCAGACCATCCCCTGGTACAGTGCTATATTAACCAGACCATCCCCTGGTACAGTGCTATATTAACCAGACCATCCCCTGGCACAGTGCTATATTAACCAGACCATCCCCTGGTACAGTGCTATATTAACCAGACCATCCCCTGGTACAGTGTTATATTAACCAGACCATCCCCTGGTACAGTGTTATATTAACCAGACCATCCCCTGGCACAGTGCTATATTAACCAGACCATCCCCTGGTACAGTGCTATATTAACCAGACCATCCCCTGGTACAGTGCTATATTAACCAGACCATCCCCTGGTACAGTGTTATATTAACCAGACCATCCCCTGGTACAGTGTTATATTAACCAGACCATCCCCTGGCACAGTGTTATATTAACCAGACCATCCCCTGGTACAGTGCTATATTAACCAGACCATCCCCTGGCATGACACAGTGCTATATTAACCAGACCATCCCCTGGCACAGTGCTATATTAACCAGACCATCCCCTGACACAGTGTTATATTAACCAGACCATCCCCTGGTACAGTGCTATATTAACCAGAACATCTGGCTCAGAGACTGTCTTAGAGACTGCCACAACTGTCCATTATGTCTTAGAGACTGCCACACCTGTCCATTATGTCTTAGAGAGTACCACACCTGTCCATTATGTCTTAGAGACTACCACACCTGTCCATTATGTCTTAGACTACCACACCTGTCCATTATGTCTTAGAGAGTACCACACCTGTCCATTATGTCTTAGACTACCACACCTGTCCATTATGTCTGAGAGACTGCCACACCTGTCCATTATGTCTTAGAGAGTACCACACCTGTCCATTATGTCTTAGAGACTACCACACCTGTCCATTATGTCTTAGACTACCACACCTGTCCATTATGTCTTAGAGAGTACCACACCTGTCCATTATGTCTTAGACTACCACACCTGTCCATTATGTCTTAGAGAGTACCACACCTGTCCATTATGTCTTAGACTACCACACCTGTCCATTATGTCTTAGAGACTGCTACACCTGTCCATTATGTCTTAGAGATTGCCACACCTGTCCATTATGTCTTAGAGACTGTACACCTGTCCATTATGTCTTAGACTACAACGCCTGTCCATTATGTCTTAGAGACTGCCACACCTGTCCATTATGTCTTAGAGATTGCCACACCTGTCCATTATGTCTTAGAGACTCTACACCTGTCCATTATGTCTTAGACTACAACACCTGTCCATTATGTCTTAGAGAGTACCACACCTGTCCATTATGTCTTAGAGAGTTCCACACCTGTCCATTATGTCTTAGACTACCACACCTGTCCATTATGTCTTAGACTACCACACCTGTCCATTATGTCTTAGAGAGTACCATACCTGTCCATTATCTCTTAGAGAG
>NW_023493659.1:2584332-2591832 GCF_013265735.2 Oncorhynchus mykiss
ATGACTGCCTCCCTCCCTCTCCCTCTCTCTCTTCTTCTCTTTGCTTCTCTCTCTCTCTCCCTCTCTCTCTCTCTCTCTCTCTCTCTCTCTCTCCCCCTCCCTTCCTCTCCCTCTCCCTCTCCCTCTCCCTCGCTCCCTCCGTGTGTGCGGTGTACACTCTCTCACTCCTAAAACTCACCAAACCAGAATCTGACTCCCTTAGTCTCTCTCTCTCTCTCTCTCTCTCTCTCTCCCTCTCCCTCCTTCTATCATTCCAGGCGGGAAATGCTATCCTCCTGAGCTACTGGCCAGTGTGTGTATGTGTGTGTGTGTGTGTGTGTGTGTGTATGTGTGTGTGTGTGTGTGTGGATGAAGGCCAGAGCAGCATTCCGATTCGTTGGGGTGTTTCCAGCACACCTTGTTCAAACCATCCTCACTGATGACCTCACACGCTCTCTCTGTCTCTCTCTCTGTCTCTCTCTCTCTCTCTTTCTCTCTCTCTCCCTCTCTCTCTGTCTCTCTCTCTCTCTCTCTCTCTCTCTCTCTCTCTGTCTCTCTCTCTCTCTCTCTCTCTCTCTGTCTCTCTCTCTCTCTGTCTCTCTCTCTGTCTCTCTCTCTCTCTCTCTCTCTCTGTCTCTCTCTCTGTCTCTCTCTCTGTCTCTCTCTCTCTCTCTCTCTCTCTCTGTCTCTCTCTCTCTCTCTCTCCCCCTCTCTCTCTCTCTCTCTCTCCCTCTTTCTCTCTCTCTCTCTCCCTCTTTCTCTCTCTCTCTCTCTCTCTCTCTCTCTCTCTCTCTCTCTCTCTCTCTCTCCCTCTTTCTCTCTGTCACTCTCTCTCTCTCTCTCTCTGTCTCTGTCTCTCTCTCTCTTTCTCTCTCTCTGTCGCTCTCTCTCCCTCTTTCTCTCTGTCACTCTTTCTCTCTCTCTGTCGCTCTCTCTCCCTCTTTCTCTCTGTCACTCTCTCTCTCTCTCTCTCTCTCTCTCCTACTCTCTCTCTCTCTCCTACTCCCTGTCTCTCTCTCTCTCTCTCTCTCTCTCTCTCTCTCTCTGTCTCTCTCCATTTCAGTGTAATTGACAGTAATTCCCACTCCTCACCTCATGTGTGTGTCCTCCTACCTACTGTCGTCAGGGTGATATCTCCATGGTAACCAGTAGTGCTGTAGTGTGGCAGTGTGAGAATAAGAGTTGGTAACCTAAAACACTCTGACAGACAAAACGGAGAACAGATGAATTTCAGTTTCTGTTTAGAGTAAAACACACACACTTTAGGGAACTTAAGAATGTGTGTGTGTGTGTGTGTGTGTGTGTGTGTGTGTGTGTGTGTGTGTGTGTGTGTGTGTGTGTTTGCATTAGGAAGCTAAAATTGAGTCAGAGAGGGCAGAGCCTGAAATATATTTCGACAGACAGGCTGAGCTCGACTGAGGGAGGGAGGGAGGGAGGGAGGGAGGGAGGGAGGGAGGGAGGGAGGGAGGGAGGGAGGGAGGGAGTATAGTGACAGTTATAGGGATCTTTCTCAATAAGAGAATTCCTTTTAACCTCAACTCAACCTGCTGACTGAAGTGAATCACACACACACACACACACACACACACACACACACACACACACACACACACACACACACACACACACACACACACACACACACACACACACACACACACACACACACACACACTAGTATTTAACAGAATAGACAAAAGAAAGTATTCTACAATAGTGTGAAGTGGCCCCGCCCCTCATAGACACACAATGGAGTGAAGTGGCCCCGCCCCTCATAGACACACAATGGAGTGAAGTGGCCCCGCCCCTCATAGACACACAATGGAGTGAAGTGGCCCCGCCCCTCATAGACACACAATGGAGTGAAGTGGCCCCGCCCCTCATAGACACACAATGGAGTGAGACCTGAGACACACAAGAGTGTGTACTAATGACATTCTACTATTATTACACACACGCAGACACACGCACACACACACGCACACGCACACACACAATGGAACATGTTCTACACCACAGTGCTAGCTAGCTGTAGCTTCTGCAGTACCAGATTCATTCTCTGATCCTTTGATTGGGTGGACAACATGTCAGCTCATGCTGCAAGAGCTCTGATAGGTTGGAGGACGTCCTCTGGAAGTTGTCATAATTACTGTGTAAGTCTATGGAAGGGGGGGGGGGGGTGAGAACCATCAGCCTCCTAGGTTTTGTATTGAAGTCAATGTACCCAGAGGAGGACGGAAGCTAGGTGTCCTCCGGCTACACCATGGTGCTACCCTACAGAGGGCTGCTGAGGCTACTGTAGGCATTCAATGCAAAACAGTGTTTTGATTAATTATTCGGTGAATATATTTAGTATAAGTTTAATCTAAAAAAATATAACTTTTTTTTACATTTTTATGAAATCCACTTAGGAGGTTGGTCCTCCCCTTTCTCCTCTGAGGAGCCTCCACTGTCACCACCACTCAAAGGACATCCAGCCAACTTGACACAACTGTAGGAGGTGTTGGGAGTCAACATGTGGGCCAGCATCCCTGTGGAACGCTTTCAACACCTTGTAGAGTCTCTGCCCTGTGGAACACTATTGACTCCTTGTAGAGTCCCTGCCCTGTGGAACGCTATTGACTCCTTGTAGAGTCCCTGCCCTGTGGAACACTATTGACTCCGTGTAGAGTCCCTGCCCTGTGGAACACTATTGACTCCTTGTAGAGTCCCTGCCCTGTGGAACACTATTGACTCCTTGTAGAGTCTCTGCCCTGTGGAACACTATTGACTCCTTGTAGAGTCCCTGCCCTGTGGAACACTATTGACTCCTTGTAGAGTCCCTGCCCTGTGGAACACTATTGACTCCTTGTAGAGTCCCTGCCCTGTGGAACACTATTGACTCCTTGTAGAGTCCCTGCCCTGTGGAACACTTTCAACTCCGTGTAGAGTCCCTGCCCTGTGGAACGCTATTGACTCCTTGTAGAGTCCCTGCCCTGTGGAACGCTATTGACTCCTTGTAGAGTCCCTGCGCTGTGGAACACTATTGACTCCTTGTAGAGTCCCTGCCCTGTGGAACGCTATTGACTCCTTGTAGAGTCCCTGCCCTGTGGAACGCTATTGACTCCTTGTAGAGTCCCTGCGCTGTGGAACACTATTGACTCCTTGTAGAGTCTCTGCCCTGTGGAACACTATTGACTCCTTGTAGAGTCCATGTCCCGACGAATCGAGCTCCTCTGAGGGCAAAGGGAGGGGGATGCAACTCAGGATTAGGAAGGTGTTCTTAATGTTTTGAGGCCTCAGTTTGTATTGCATTATATGTGATAGTATGTATAATGTAGTGTATATTATATTATATGTGATAGTGTGTATAATGTAGTGTATATTATATTATATGTGATAGTGTGTATAATGTAGTGTATATTATATTATATGTGATAGTATGTATAATGTAGTGTATATTATATTATATGTGATAGTGTGTATAATGTATTGTATATTATATTATATGTGATAGTGTGTATAATGTAGTGTATATTATATGTGATAGTGTGTATAATGTAGTGTATATTATATGTGATAGTGTGTATAATGTAGTGTATATTATATTATATGTGATAGTGTGTATAATGTAGTGTATATTATATGTGATAGTGTGTATAATATAGTGTATATTATATTATATGTGATAGTGTGTATAATGTAGTGTATATTATATTATATGTGATAGTGTGTATAATGTAGTGTATATTATATGTGATAGTGTGTATAATGTAGTGTATATTATATTATATGTGATCGTGTGTATAATGTAGTGTATATTATATTATATGTGATAGTGTGTATAATGTAGTGTATATTATATTATATGTGATAGTGTGTATAATGTAGTGTATATTATATGTGATAGTGTGTATAATGTAGTGTATATTATATTATATGTGATAGTGTGTATAATGTAGTGTATATTATATGTGATAGTGTGTATAATGTAGTGTATATTATATTATATGTGATAGTGTGTATAATGTAGTGTATATTATATTATATGTGATCGTGTGTATAATGTAGTGTATATTATATTATATGTGATAGTGTGTATAATGTAGTGTATATTATATTATATGTGATAGTGTGTATAATGTAGTGTATATTATATTATATGTGATAGTGTGTATAATGTATTGTATATTATATTATATGTGATAGTGTGTATAATGTAGTGTATATTATATGTGATAGTGTGTATAATGTAGTGTATATTATATTATATGTGATAGTGTGTATAATGTAGTGTATATTATATGTGATAGTGTGTATAATGTATTGTATATTATATTATATGCGATAGTGTGTATAATGTAGTGTATATTATATATGATAGTGTGTATAATGTAGTGTATATTATATTATATGCGATAGTGTGTATAATGTAGTGTATATTATATTATATGTGATAGTGTGTATAATGTAGTGTATATTATATTATATGTGATAGTGTGTATAATGTATTGTATATTATATTATATGTGATAGTGTGTATAATGTAGTGTATATTATATGTGATAGTGTGTATAATGTAGTGTATATTATATGTGATAGTGTGTATAATGTAGTGTATATTATATTATATGTGATAGTGTGTATTATGTAGTGTATATTATATGTGATAGTGTGTATAATGTAGTGTATATTATATGTGATAGTGTGTATAATGTAGTGTATATTATATTATATGTGATAGTGTGTATAATGTAGTGTATATTATATGTGATAGTGTGTATAATGTAGTGTATATTATATGTGATAGTGTGTATAATGTAGTGTATATTATATGTGATAGTGTGTATAATGTAGTGTATATTATATGTGATAGTGTGTATTATGTAGTGTATATTATATTATATGTGATAGTGTGTATAATGTAGTGTATATTATATGTGATAGTGTGTATAATGTAGTGTATATTATATTATATGTGATAGTGTGTATAATGTAGTGTATATTATATGTGATAGTGTGTATAATGTATTGTATATTATATTATATGTGATAGTGTGTATAATGTAGTGTATATTATATTATATGTGATAGTGTGTATAATGTAGTGTATATTATATTATATGTGATAGTGTGTATAATGTAGTGTATATTATATTATATGTGATAGTGTGTATAATGTAGTGTATATTATATGTGATAGTGTGTATAATGTAGTGTATATTATATTATATGTGATAGTGTGTATAATGTAGTGTATATTATATTATATGTGATAGTGTGTATAATGTAGTGTATATTATATTATATGTGATAGTGTGTATAATGTAGTGTATATTATATTATATGTGATAGTGTGTATAATGTAGTGTATATTATATGTGATAGTGTGTATAATGTAGTGTATATTATATGTGATAGTGTGTATAATGTAGTGTATATTATATTATATGTGATAGTGTGTATAATGTAGTGTATATTATATTATATGTGATAGTGTGTATAATGTAGTGTATATTATATGTGATAGTGTGTATAATGTAGTGTATATTATATGTGATAGTGTGTATAATGTAGTGTATATTATATGTGATAGTGTGTATAATGTAGTGTATATTATATTATATGTGATAGTGTGTATAATGTAGTGTATATTATATTATATGTGATAGTGTGTATAATGTAGTGTATATTATATTATATGTGATAGTGTGTATAATGTAGTGTATATTATATTATATGTGATAGTGTGTATAATGTAGTGTATATTATATTATATGTGATAGTGTGTATAATGTAGTGTATATTATATGTGATAGTGTGTATAATGTAGTGTATATTATATGTGATAGTGTGTATAATGTAGTGTATATTATATGTGATAGTGTGTATAATGTAGTGTATATTATATGTGATAGTGTGTATAATGTAGTGTATATTATATGTGATAGTGTGTATAATGTAGTGTATATTATATGTGATAGTGTTTATAATGTAGTGTATATTATATTATATGTGATAGTGTGTATAATGTAGTGTATATTATATTATATGTGATAGTGTGTATAATGTAGTGTATATTATATTATATGTGATAGTGTGTATAATGTAGTGTATATTATATTATATGTGATAGTGTGTATAATGTAGTGTATATTATATTATATGTGATAGTTTGTATAATGTAGTGTATATTATATTATATGTGATAGTGTGTATAATGTAGTGTATATTATATTATATGTGATAGTGTGTATAATGTAGTGTATATTATATTATATGTGATAGTGTGTATAATGTAGTGTATATTATATGTGATAGTGTGTATAATGTAGTGTATATTATATTATATGTGATAGTGTGTATAATGTAGTGTATATTATATTATATGTGATAGTGTGTATAATGTAGTGTATATTATATGTGATAGTGTGTATAATGTAGTGTATATTATATTATATGTGATCGTGTGTATAATGTAGTGTATATTATATTATATGTGATAGTGTGTATAATGTAGTGTATATTATATTATATGTGATAGTGTGTATAATGTAGTGTATATTATATGTGATAGTGTGTATAATGTAGTGTATATTATATTATATGTGATAGTGTGTATAATGTAGTGTATATTATATGTGATAGTGTGTATAATGTAGTGTATATTATATTATATGTGATAGTGTGTATAATGTAGTGTATATTATATTATATGTGATCGTGTGTATAATGTAGTGTATATTATATTATATGTGATAGTGTGTATAATGTAGTGTATATTATATTATATGTGATAGTGTGTATAATGTAGTGTATATTATATTATATGTGATAGTGTGTATAATGTAGTGTATATTATATGTGATAGTGTGTATAATGTAGTGTATATTATATGTGATAGTGTGTATAATGTATTGTATATTATATTATATGTGATAGTGTGTATAATGTAGTGTATATTATATTATATGTGATAGTGTGTATAATGTATTGTATATTATATTATATGTGATAGTGTGTATAATGTAGTGTATATTATATGTGATAGTGTGTATAATGTAGTGTATATTATATTATATGTGATAGTGTGTATAATGTAGTGTATATTATATGTGATAGTGTGTATAATGTATTGTATATTATATTATATGCGATAGTGTGTATTATGTAGTGTATATTATATTATATGTGATAGTGTGTATAATGTAGTGTATATTATATTATATGTGATAGTGTGTATAATGTATTGTATATTATATTATATGTGATAGTGTGTATAATGTAGTGTATATTATATGTGATAGTGTGTATAATGTAGTGTATATTATATTATATGTGATAGTGTGTATAATGTAGTGTATATTATATTATATGTGATAGTGTGTATAATGTAGTGTATATTATATGTGATAGTGTGTATAATGTAGTGTATATTATATTATATGTGATAGTGTGTATAATGTAGTGTATATTATATTATATGTGATAGTGTGTATAATGTAGTGTATATTATATTATATGCGATAGTGTGTATAATGT
>NW_023493659.1:2599332-2696832 GCF_013265735.2 Oncorhynchus mykiss
CTACCATCAACCAGAAATACTATCATCAACCAGCCCAACCAGCCCTACTACTATCAACCAGCCCTACTACCATCAACCAGCCCTACTACCATCAACCAGCCCTACTACCATCAACCAGCCCTACTACCATCAACCAGCCCAACCAGCCCAACCAGCCCTACTACAATCAACCAGCCCTACTACCATCAACCAGCCCAACCAGCCCAACCAGCCCTACTACCATCAACCAGCCCTACTACCATCAACCAGAAATACTATCATCAACCAGCCCAATCAGCCCTACTACCATCAACCAGCCCAACCAGCCCTACTACCACCAACCAGAAATACTATCATCAACCAGCCCAACCAGCCCTACTACCATCAACCAGCCCTACTACCATCAACCAGCCCAACCAGCCCTACTACCATCAACCAGCCCTACTACCATCAACCAGAAATACTATCATCAACCTGCCCAACCAGCCCTACTACCATCAACCAGCCCAACCAGCCCAACTACCATCAACCAGCCCTACTACCATCAACCAGCCCAACCAGCCCAACCAGCTCTACTACCATCAACCAGCCCTACTACCATCAACCAGAAATACTATCATCAACCAGCCCAACCAGCCCTACTACTATCAACCAGCCCTACTACCATCAACCAGCCCTACTACCATCAACCAGCCCTACTACCATCAACCAGCCCTACTACCATCAACCAGCCCAACCAGCCCAACCAGCCCTACTACCATCAACCAGCCCTACTACCATCAACCAGCCCAACCAGCCCAACCAGCCCTACTACCATCAACCAGCCCTACTACCATCAACCAGAAATACTATCATCAACCAGCCCAATCAGCCCTACTACCATCAACCAGCCCAACCAGCCCTACTACCACCAACCAGAAATACTATCATCAACCAGCCCAACCAGCCCTACTACCATCAACCAGCCCTACTACCATCAACCAGCCCAACCAGCCCTACTACCATCAACCAGCCCTACTACCACCAACCAGCCCTACTACCACCAACCAGCCCTACTACCACCAAAAATCAAATCAAATCAAATCAAATATACAATAATACATAGCCCTTCGTACATCAGCTGATATCTCAAAGTGCTGTACAGAAACCCAGCCTAAAACCCCAAACAGCAAACAATGCAGGTGTAGAAACACGGTGGCTAGGAAAAACTCCCTAGAAAGGCCAAAACCTAGGAAGAAACCTAGGGAGGAACCAGGCTATGTGGGGTGGCCAGTCCTCTTCTGGCTGTGCCGGGTGGAGGTTATAACAGAACATGGCCAAGATGTTCAAATGTTCATAAATGACCAGCATGGTCGAATAATAATAAGGCAGAACAGTTGAAACTGGAGCAGCAGCACGGTCAGGTGGACTGGGGACAGCAAGGAGTCATAATTTCAGGTAGTCCTGGGGCCCTACCAGCCCTACTTCCATCAACCAGCCCTACTACCATCAACCAGCCCTACTACCATCAACCAGAAATACTATAATCAACCAGCCCAACCAGCCCTACTACCATCAACCAGCCCAACCAGCCCAACTACCATCAACCAGCCCTACTACCATCAACCAGCCCTACTACCATCAACCAGCCCTACTACCATCAACCTGCCCTACTACCATCAACCAGCCCAACCAGCCCTACTACCACGAACCAGCCCTAGTACCATCAACCAGCACTACTACCACCAACCAGCCCTACTACCATCAACCAGCCCAACCAGCCCTACTACCATTAACCAGCCCTACTACCATCAACCAGCCCAACCAGCCCTACTACCATCAACCAGCCCTACTACCATCAACCTGCCCTACTACCATCAACCAGCCCTACTACCATCAACCAGCCCTACTACCATCAACCTGCCCTACTACCATCAACCAGCCCTACTACCATCAACCAGCCCTGCTACCATCAACCTGCCCTACTACCATCAACCAGCCCTACTACCATCAACCAGCCCTACTACCATCAACCAGCCCTACTACCACACACCAGCCCTACTACCATCAACCAGCCCAACCAGCCCTACTACCATCAACCAGCCCTACTACCATCAACCAGCCCTACTACCATCAACCAGCCCTACTACTATCAACCAGCCCTACTACCATCAACCAGCCCTACTACCATCAACCAGCCCTACTACCATCAACCAGCCCTAGTACCATCAACCAGCCTTACTACCACCAACCAGCCCTACTACCATCAACCAGCCCTACTACCATCAACCAGCCCTACTACCATCAACCAGCCCAACCAGCCCTACTACCATTAACCAGCCCTACTACTATCAACCAGCCCTACTACCATCAACCAGCCCTACTACCATCAACCAGCCCAACCAGCCCTACTACCACCAACCAGCCCAACCCCTGATCTGTCCCCAGCAACCCATGTTCTGACCCCAGCAACCCAAGATCTGTCCCCAGCAACCCATGTTCTGTCCCCAGCAACCCATGTTCTGTCCCCAGCAACCACGGTTCTGTCCTCTTTAACCCATGTTCTGTCCCCAGCAACCCATGTTCTGTCCCCTGCAACCCATGTTCTGTCCCCTGCAACCTATGTTCTGTTCCCAGCAACCCATGTTCTGTCCCCAGCAACCCATGTTCTGTCCCCTGCAACCCATGTTCTGTCCCCAGCAACCCATGTTCTGTCCCCAGCAACCCATGTTCTGTCCCCAGCAACCCATGTTCTGACCCCAGCAACCCATGTCTTGTCTTGTCCCCTGCAACGCATGTTCGATCCCAGCAACCCATGATCTGTCCCATGCAACCCATGTTCTGTCCCCTGCAACCCATGTTCTGTCCCCAGCAACCCATGTTCTGTCCCCAGCAACCCATGTTCTGTCCCCAGCAACCCATGTCT
The DNA here is from genome assembly GCF_013265735.2 of Oncorhynchus mykiss. Classification (NCBI taxonomy): domain Eukaryota; kingdom Metazoa; phylum Chordata; class Actinopteri; order Salmoniformes; family Salmonidae; genus Oncorhynchus; species Oncorhynchus mykiss. The sequence continues at coordinate 2,602,217 of NW_023493659.1, forward strand.
TGTCTTGTCCCCTGCAACGCATGTTCGATCCCAGCAACCCATGTTCTGTCCCAATTCTGACTGTTTTTCCTGGAATAAAAGAGAAAGTGTTTGTGTGTTGAGGGTAGAATCAGTTCTCCAGCTCCGTGAGGCTTACAGTAAAGATTAGACCTTTATTGAGGAAATTCCAGGTCGGCTTACGGCCACACGTCCCTTCAGCGTCCTACCGAGAGTGATTATTGACAACAGTCACACACACACACACACACGCACACACACACACACACGCACATGCACACACGCACACGCACGCACACACGCACACACTCACACGCACACACACACACAGACGCACATGCACACACGCACACGAACGCACACACGCACACACGCACACACACACACACACCCAGCTGTGACAGTGATGACGCGTGTTCGGATTATCCTTCCTGGTCTGCTAAACCCTGCAGCGAGGTTCAAATACAGGTTCAAACCTGGTCCTGGTCAACTACAGTTCAACTACAGGTTCAACCCTTGTCCTGGTCCTGAGCATTACAGGTCTCATTAGCCCACTAGTCTCCAACCCTGGTCCTGGACAACTACAGGTCTCATTAGCCCACTAGTTACCAACCCTGGTCCTGGTCCTGGACAACTACAGGTCTCATTAGCCCACTAGTCACAAACCCTGGTCCTGGTCCTGGACAACTACAGGTCTCATTAGCCCACTAGTCACAAACCCTGGTACTGGACAGCTACAGGTCTCATTAGCCCACTAGTCACCAACCCTGGTCCTGGTCCTGGACAACTACAGGTATCATTGGCCCACTAGTCACCAACCCTGGTCCTGGACAACTACAGGTCTCATTAGCCCACTAGTCACCAACCCTGGTCCTGGTCTTTTACAAGTACAGGTCTCATTAGCCCACTAGTTACCAACCCTGGTCCTGGTCCTGGACAACTACAGGTCTCATTAGCCCACTAGTCACAAACCCTGGTCCTGGTCCTGGACAACTACAGGTCTCATTAGCCCACTAGTCACAAACCCTGGTACTGGACAGCTACAGGTCTCATTAGCCCAATAGTCACCAACCCTGGTCCTGGTCTTTTACAACTACAGGTCTCATTAGCACACTAGTCACCAACCCTGGTCCTTTAAAACTACAGGTCTCATTTGCCCACTAGTCACCAACCCTTGTCCTGGTCCTGGACAACTACAGGTCTCATTAGCCCACTAGTCACAAACCCTGGTCCTGGACAACTACAGGTCTCATTAGCCCACTAGTCTAAAACCATGGTCCTGGTCCTGGACAACTACAGGTCTCATTAGCCCACTAGTCAACAACCCTGGTCCTGGACAACTACAGGTATCATTGGCCCACTAGTCACCAACCCTGGTCCTGGTCCTTTACAACTACAGGTCTCATTAGCACACTAGTCACCAACCCTTGTCATGGTCCTGGACAACTACAGTTCTCATTAGCCCACTAGTCACAAACCCTGGTCCTGGACAACTACAGGTCTCATTAGCCCACTAGTCACCAACCCTGGTCCTGGACAACTACAAGTGTCATTAGCCCACTATTCACCAACCCTGGTCCTGAACAACTACAGTTCTCATTAGCCCACTAGTCTCTAACCCTGGTCCTGGACAAATACAGGTCTCATTAGCCCACTAGTCTCCAACCCTGGACCTGGTTAACTACAGGTCTCATTAGCCCACTAGTCTCCAAAGCTGGTCCTGGTCCTGGACAACTACAGATCTCATTAGCCCAATAGTCACCAACCCTGGTCCTGGACAACTGCAGGTCTCATTAGCCCACTAGTCTCCAACCCTGGTCCTGGACAACTACAGGACTCATTGGCCCACTAGTCACCAACCCTGGTCCTGGACAACTACAGGTCTCATTGGCCCACTAGTTAACAACCCTGGTCCTGGACAACTACAGGTCTCATTAGCCCAGTAGTCTACAACCCTGGCCCTTTTCCTGGACAACTACAGGTCTCATTAGCCCACTATTCTCCAACCCTGGTCCTGGACAACTACAGGTCTCATTGGCCCACTAGTTACCAACACTGGTCCTGGACAACTACAGGTCTCATTAGCCCAGAAGTCTCCAACCCTGGCACTGGTCCTGGACAATTACAGGTCTCATTAGCCCACTAGTCTCCAACCCTGGTCCTGGACAACTACAGGTCTCATTGGCCAACTAGTCTCCAACCATGGTCCTGGTCCTTGACAACTACAGGTCTCATTGGCCCACTAGTTACCAACCCTGGTCCTGGACAACTACAGGTCTCATTAGCCCAGTAGTCTCCAACCCTGGCCCTTTTCCTGGACAACTACAGGACTCATTAGCCCACTAGTCTCCAACCCTGGTCCTGGACAACTACAGGTCTCATTGGCCCACTAGTTACTAACCCTGGTCCTGGACAACTGCAGGTCTCATTAGCCCACAAGTCTCCAACCCTGGTCCTGGACAACTACAGGACTCATTGGCCCACTAGTCACCAACCCTGGTCCTGGACAACTACAGGTCTCATTGGCCCACTAGTTACCAACCCTGGTCCTGGACAACTACAGGTCTCATTAGCCCACTAGTCTCCAACCCTGGCCCTGGTCCTGGACAACTACAGGTCTCATTAGCCCACTAGTCTCCAACCCTGGTCCTGGACAAATACAGGTATCATTAGCCCACTAGTCTCCAACCCTGGACCTGGTTAACTACAGGTCTCATTAGCCCACTAGTCTCCAACCATGGTCCTGGTCCTGGTCAACTACAGGTCATATTTGCCCACTAGTCTCCAACTCTGGTCCTGGACAACTACAGGTCTCATTGGCCCACTAGTTACCAATCCTGGTCCTGGACAACTACAGGTCTCATTAGCCCAGAAGTCTCCAACCCTGGCCCTGGTCCTGGACAACTACAGGTCTCATTAGCCCACTAGTCTCCAACCCTGGTCCTGGACAACTACAGGTCTCATTGGCCAACTAGTCTCCAACCATGGTCCTGGTCCTGGACAACTACAGGTCTCATTAGCCCACTAGTCACAAACCCTGGTAATGGTCAACTACAGGTCTCATTAACCCACTAGTCTCCAACCCTGGTCCTGGTCTTGGACAACTACAGGTCTCATTAGCCCACTAGTCACCAACCCTGGTGCTGGTCAACTACAGGTCATATTTGCCCACTAGTCTTCAACCCTGGTCCTGGACAACTACAGGTCTCATTAGCCCATTAATCACCAACCCTGGTCATGGTCCTGTATAACTACAGGTCTCATTGGCCCACTAGTCACCAACCCTTGTCCTTGTCCTGGACAACTACAGGTCTCATTAGCCCACTAGTCTCCTACCCTGGTCCTGGACAAATACAGGTATCATTAGCCCACTAGTCTCCAACCCTGGACCTGGTTAACTACAGGTCTCATTAGCCCACTAGTCTCCAACGCTGGTCCTGTTCCTGGACAACTACAGGTCTCATTAGCCCACTATTCACCAACCCTGGTCCTGGACAACTACAGGTCTCATTAGCCCACTAGTCACCAACCCTGGTCCTGGACAACTACAGGTGTCATTAGCCCACTATTCACCAACCCTGGTCCTGAACAACTACAGGTCTCATTAGCCCACTAGTCTCCTACCCTGGTCCTGGACAAATACAGGTATCATTAGCCCACTAGTCTCCAACCCTGGACCTGGTTAACTACAGGTCTCATTAGCCCACTAGTCTCCAACGCTGGTCCTGTTCCTGGACAACTACAGGTCTCATTAGCCCACTATTCACCAACCCTGGTCCTGGACAACTACAGGTCTCATTAGCCCACTAGTCACCAACCCTGGTCCTGGACAACTACAGGTCTCATTAGCCCACTAGTCACCAACCCTGGTCCTGGACAACTACAGGTGTCATTAGCCCACTATTCACCAACCCTGGTCCTGGACAACTACAGGTCTCATTAGCCCACTAGTCACCAACCCTGGTCCTGGACAACTACAGGTCTCATTAGCCCACTAGTCACCAACCCTGGTCCTGGACAAATACAGGTCTCATTTTTTTATTTTATTTATTTTATTTCACCTTTATTTAACCAGGTAGGCTAGTTGAGAACAAGTTCTCATTTGCAACTGCGACCTGGCCAAGATAAAGCATAGCAGTGTGAGCAGACAACACAGAGTTACACATGGAGTAAACAATTAACAAGTCAATAACACAGTAGAAAACAAAGGGGGAGTCTATATACAATGTGTGCAAAAGGCATGAGGAGGTAGGCGAATAATTACAATTTTGCAGATTAACACTGGAGTGATAAATGATCAGATGGTCATGTACAGGTGTACATGTACAGAAAAGTAAATAAATAAAAACAGTATGGGGATGAGGTAGGTGAAAATGGGTGGGCTATTTACCAATAGACTACGTACAGCTGCAGCGATCGGTTAGCTGCTCAGATAGCTGATGTTTGAAGTTGGTGAGGGAGATAAAAGTCTCCAACTTCAGCGATTTTTGCAATTCGTTCCAGTCAAAGGCAGCAGAGTACTGGAACGAAAGGCGGCCAAATGAGGTGTTGGCTTTAGGGATGATCAGTGAGATACACCTGCTGGAGCGCGTGCTACGGATGGGTGTTGCCATCGTGACCAGTGAGCTGAGATAAGGCGGAGCTTTACCTAGCATGGACTTGTAGATGACCTGGAGCCGGTGGGTCTGGCGACGAATATGTAGCGAAGGCCAGCCGACTAGAGCATACAAGTCGCAGTGGTGGGTGGTATAAGGTGCTTTAGTGACAAAACGGATGGCACTGTGATAGACTGCATCCAGTTTGCTGAGTAGAGTGTTGGAAGCCATTTTGTAGATGACATCGCCGAAGTCGAGGATCGGTAGGATAGTCAGTTTTACTAGGGTAAGCTTGGCGGCGTGAGTGAAGGAGGCTTTGTTGCGGAATAGAAAGCCGACTCTTGATTTGATTTTCGATTGGAGATGTTTGATATGAGTCTGGAAGGAGAGTTTGCAGTCTAGCCAGACACCTAGGTACTTATAGATGTCCACATATTCTAGGTCGGAACCATCCAGGGTGGTGATGCTAGTCGGGCATGCGGGTGCAGGCAGCGATCGGTTGAAAAGCATGCATTTGGTTTTACTAGCGTTTAAGAGCAGTTGGAGGCCACGGAAGGAGTGTTGTATGGCATTGAAGCTTGTTTGGAGGTTAGATAGCACAGTGTCCAATGACGGGCCGAAAGTATATAGAATGGTGTCGTCTGCGTAGAGGTGGATCAGGGAATCGCCCGCAGCAAGAGCAACATCATTGATATATACAGAGAAAAGAGTCGGCCCGAGAATTGAACCCTGTGGCACCCCCATAGAGACTGCCAGAGGACCGGACAGCATGCCCTCAGATTTGACACACTGAACTCTGTCTGCAAAGTAATTGGTGAACCAGGCAAGGCAGTCATCCGAAAAACCGAGGCTACTGAGTCTGCCGATAAGAATATGGTGACCAGTGGGCCAATAGTCTCCAACCCTGGTCCTGGTCCTGGTCAACTACAGGTCTCATTGTCCTACTAGTCACCAACCCTGGTCCTGGTCCTGGACGACTACAGGTCTCATTGGCCCACTGGTCACCAACCCTGGTCCTGGACAACTACAGGTCTCATTAGCCCACTAGTCACCAACCCTGGTCCTGGTCCTGGACAACTACAGGTATCATTAGCCCACTACTCTCCATCCCTGGTCCTAGACAACTGCAGGTCTCATTAGCCCACTAGTCTCCAACCCTGGTCCTACACAACTACAGGTCTAATTGGCCCACTAGTTACAAACCCTGGTCCTAGACAACTACAGGTCTCATTAGCCCACTAGTCTCCAACCCTGGTCCTAGACAACTACAGGTCTCATTGGCCCACTAGTCTCAACCCTGGTCCTGGACAACTACAGGTCTCATTAGCCCACTAGTCTCCAACCCTGGTCCTGTTCCTGGACAACTACAGGTCTCATTAGCCCACTACTCTCCATCCCTGGTCCTGGACAACTACAGCACTCATTAGCCCACTAGTCTCCAACCCTGGTCCTGTTCCTGGACAACTACAGGTCTCATTAGCCCACTACTCTCCATCCCTGGTCCTAGACAACTACAGGTCTCATTGGCCCACTAGTCTCCAACCCTGGTCCTGGAACAACTACAGGTCTCATTAGCCCACTAGTTACAAACCCTGGTCCTAGACAACTACAGGTCTCATTAGCCCACTAGTCTCCAACCCTGGTCCTGGAACAACTACAGGTCTCATTAGCCCACTAGTTTCCATCCCTGGTCCTGGACAACTACAGGTCTCATTGGCCCACTAGTCTCAAACCCTGGTCCTGGACAACTACAGGTCTCAATAGCCCACTAGTCTCCAACCCTGGTCCTGGTCAACTACAGGTCTCATTAGCCCACTAGTCTCAAACCCTGGTCCTGGTCAACTACAGGTCTCATTAGCCCACTAGTCTCCAACCCTGGTCCTGGACAACTACAGGTCTCATTGGCCCACTAGTCACCAACCCTGGTCCTGGTCAACTACAGGTCTCATTGGCCCACTACTCTCCAACCCTGTTCCTGGTCAACTACAGGTATCATTAGCCCACTGGTCACCAACCCTGGTCCTGTTCCTGGACAACTACAGGTCTCATTGGCCCACTAGTCACCAACCCTGGTCCTGGTCAACTGCAGGTCTCATTGGCCAACTAGTCTCAACCCTGGTCCTGGACAACTACAGGTCTCATTAGCCCACTAGTCTCCAACCCTGGTCCTGGTCAACTACAGGTCTCATTGGCCCACTAGTTACCAACACTGGTCCTGGACAACTACAGGTCTCATTAGCCCAGAAGTCACCAACCCTGGTATTCAACCAGGCTGGGTGACTGTTCTGAGGTTTCAGTTGTAGTATTCAACCAGGCTGGGTGACTGTTCTGAGGTTTCAGTTGTAGTATTCAACCAGGCTGGGTGACTGTTCTGAGGTTTCAGTTGTAGTATTCAACCAGGCTGGGTGACTGTTCTGAGGTTTCAGTTGTAGTATTCAACCAGGCTGGGTGACTGTTCTGAGGTTTCAGTTGTAGTATTCAACCAGGCTGGGTGACTGTTCTGAGGTTTCAGTTGTAGTATTGCATAAAGACCACTAGGGGGAAGACTTGTTCCAGATCAGTAACACAACCCCTATCTCCAATCACATGTAGTAAGCTGTTCTCATCCTCAACAGCCTCCCTCCTCTCTCCAGACACAACCCCATAGCTCCTATCATATCATGTAGTAAGCTGTTCTCATGCTCAACAGCCTCCCTCCTCTTTCCAGACACAACCCCATAGCTCCTATCATATCATGTAGTAAGCTGTTCTCATCCTCAACAGCCTCCCTCCTCTCTCCAGACACAACCCCTAGCTCCTATCATATCATGTAGTAAGCTGTTCTCATCCTAAACAGCCTACCTCCTCTCTCCAGTCACAACCCCTAGCTTATATAGAGCTAGACGTTCCTCAACTAGATCACCCACCTGGATATAGAGCTAGACGTTCCTCAACTAGATCACCCACCGTGTGTATAGAGCTAGACGTTCCTCAACTAGATCACCCACCGTGTGTATAGAGCTAGACGTTCCTCAACTAGATCACCCACCGTGTATATAAAGCTAGACGTTCCTCAACTAGATCACCCACCTGGATATAGAGCTAGACGTTCCTCAACTAGATCACCCACTGTGTATATAGAGCTAGACGTTCCTCAACTAGATCACCCACCGTGTGTATAGAGCTAGACGTTCCTCAACTAGATCACCCACCGTGTATATAGAGCTAGACGTTCCTCAACTAGATCACCCACCGTGTATATAGAGCTAGACGTTCCTCAACTAGATCACCCACCGTGTATATAGAGCTAGACGTTCCCCAACTAGATCACCCGCCTGGATATAGAGCTAGACATTCCCCAACTAGATCACCCACCGTGTGTATAGAGCTAGACGTTCCCCAACTAGATCCCCCACCGTGTATATAGAGCTAGATGTTCCTCAACTAGATCATCCACCTGGATATAGAGCTAGACGTTCCTCAACTAGATCACCCACTGTGTAGGGAAGTCTTCTCCATCTCCTTCAGTCACTGATGACTATGACTTGTAGGAATCAGTTCTCATGTTTCTCATCTAAAGTTTCTTATCTTTTATCCTTTTCACCACCTAGTCCTCTCCTGTCGTATAAAAGGAGGACTTGTGTTGGTGGTTGTTGAGGGTGATGGTGATTGTTGTTGTTGTTGTTGTTGTCATTGTCATTGTTTTTGTTGTTGCTGCTGGATACTTGAGTGATGTTTGGATCAGTTGATTGTTACCTTTTTACAAACACGCAACTGTGATTATATGCACTGATCATAAAAAACATTAAGAACACCTTCCTAATATTGAGTTGCATTGTACAAAACATTAAGAACACCTTCCTAATATTGAGTTGCATTGCACAAAACATTAAGAACACCTTAATATTGAGTTGCATTTCTACTAGAATCTTGATCGACCAAGAGGAGTCTTTTCTTTCGACCAATCAATTTTACACATATAGACACACCCTATGTGTTTTAACAAAATTGACTACATGTATTGAACTTGTCTGATGCTTTAAGCTGTTTGTTTAAATAATTAAGATACGCAAATGACTCAAGAGGGAGCCAGAGATCAAGATAATGTAACTAGAAGAGGAAAGCCTGTTCCAGACCCTCCTGCTGCTGCTGCTGCTGCTGGTCATCACAGATTCTCAGGTTACCCTCCTCCTCCTCCCACTGCTACTGGCCATCACAGATTCTCAGGTTACCCTCCTCCTCCTCCCACTGCTGCTGGCCATCACAGATTCTCAGGTTACCCTCCTCCTCCTCCCACTGCTACTGGCCATCACAGATTCTCAGGTTACCCTCCTCCTCCTGCTGCTGCTGGCCATCACAGATTCTCAGGTTACCCTCCTCCTCCTCCCACTGCTGCTGGCCATCACAGATTCTCAGGTTACCCTCCTCCTCCTCCCACTGCTACTGGCCATCACAGATTCTCAGGTTACCCTCCTCCTCCTCCTCCTCCCTCTGCTGCTGGCCATCACAGATTCTCAGGTTACCCTCCTCCTCCTCCCTCTGCTGCTGGCCATCACAGATTCTCAGGTTACCCTCCTCCTCCTCCTCCTCCTCCCTCTGCTGCTGGCCATCACAGATTCTCAGGTTACCCTCCTCCTCCCGCTGCTGCTGCTGGCCATAACAGATTCTCCGGTGACCCTCCTGAAGTTGCCGGTAATAGGCTACACCAAGGGTCGGCAACCTTTTCCATTTGGACTGACAGTTTAGCTTACCATATCTACCAGTCTGTGTGCAAGTAATGATTTTTATTAACAGTCTAATTTAATTCATTGTCTGTGATTAATTAAAATTCTATCTAAATTAAAATTATACAAATCTACAAATAACTTTTATTGCCAACTATGTAAAAATAGCCTACATAAAGCCAACACATAAAAACATTGCATCCTGCTGTTAGAAAATATCCTGATAAAAATAAACATCCTATAAATCACATTGGCTAGGCATGGCCTGTCTACAACGAACTGGAAACATTGGCTAGGCATGGCCTGTCTACAACAAACTGGAAACATTGGCTAGGCATGGCCTGTCTACAACGAACTGGAAACATTGGCTAGGCATGGCCTGTCTACAACGAACTGGAAACATTGGCTAGGCATGGCCTGTCTACAACGAACTGGAAACATTGGCTAGGCATGGCCTGTCTACAACGAACTGGAAACATTGGCTAGGCATGGCCTGTCTACAACGAACTGAAAACATTGGCTAGGCATGGCCTGTCTACAATGAACTGGAAACATTGGCTAGGCATGGCCTGTCTACAACGAACTGGAAACATTGGGTACGCATGGCCTGTCTACAACGAACTGGAAACATTGGCTAGGCATGGCCTGTCTACAAAGAACTAGAAACATTGACTATGCATGGCCTGTCTACAACGAACTGGAAACATTGGCTACGCATGGCCTGTCAACAACGAACTGGAAACATTGGGTACACATGGCCTGTCTACAACGAACTGGAAACCTTGGGTACGCATGGCCTGTCTACAACGAACTGGAAACATTGGGTACACATGGCCTGTCTACAACGAACTGGAAACATTGGCTACGCATGGCCTGTCTACAACGAACTGGAAACATTGGCTATGCATGGCCTGTCTACAACGAACTGGAAACATTGGCTACGCATGGCCTGTCTACAACGAACTGGAAACATTGGCTACGCATGGCCTGTCTACAACGAACTGGAAACATTGGCTAGGCATGGCCTGTCTACAACGAACTGGAAACATTGGCTACGCATGGCCTGTCTACAACGAACTGGAAACATTGGCTACGCATGGCCTGTCTACAACGAACTGGAAACATTGGCTAGGCATGGCCTGTCTACAACGAACTGGAAATATTGGGTACACATGGCCTGTCTACAACGAACTGGAAACCTTGGGTACGCATGGCCTGTCTACAACGAACTGGAAACATTGGGTACGCATGGCCTGTCTACAACGAACTGGAAACATTGGCTCCGTCTCCGGAGAGAGATGTGCCTTGTGTGTCTGAGCCACAATCCCTTTCTTCCTGGAGCGTGTCGTCCCTGAGACAGGTGCAAATCAGACAGGTGTCTCGTGTGCCATGAATTATTTTTTTTATTTTTTGGGGACTGCTGGACTATACAGACCCTTTTAGTCATTCACCATATAAATCACCTTATGAAAGTTGCACAGTATAATTATACCCTTAATCTGGTAACAAATCACATCTAGTGATACATACCTTGACATTTTCTGCCATCCCATTGTGACATTGTGGGAGGATAAAAAAACCTTCATTTAATGACAATGCTTTTCTCGGCCGTTATAAACGCTAGGTTACAGTTTGTTGTGGTAACAGTCCCCAGTATCAACATTTCCAAGCAAACAAAAACAGGGAGAACCTGTTGACAGATACAATAACTTTTAGCCAGAATTCAGCCAGCCTTCACAAGATCATACATAACATGTGAAAATAAAAATAAATAAATATTAATATTAATATATATAATAAATATAAATATAAATATATATAATAATAGAAATATATATAAATATATAAATATATATAACAAATATAAATATATATATTTATAATAAATATAAATATATATATATAATAAATATAAATATAAATATATATAATAAATATATATAATAAATATAAATATAAATATGTATAATAAATATAAATATATATAATAAATATAATAAACATAAATATATATATATATAATAAATATAAATATAAATATATATAATAAATATAAATATAAATATATATAATAAATATAAATATAAATATATGTCAAAAATATATATAATAAATATAAATTTATATAATAACTATAAATATATATATATATATAAATATAAATATATATAATAAATATAAATATAAATATATATAATAAATATAAATATAAATATATATAATAAATATAAATATAAATATATGTCAAAAATATATATAATAAATATAAATGTATATAACAAATATAAATATAAATATATATAATAAATATAAATATATATAATACATATAAATATAAATATATATATAATAAATATATATATATATATATATAGAATAAATATATATATATATATAATAAATATAAATATTGATATATATATAATAAATTGAAATATATATAATAAATATAAATATATATACTAAATATAAATATAAATATATATAATAAATATAAATATATATAATTCATATAAATATATATAATACATATAAATATAAATATATATATATATATAATAAATATAATAAACATAAATATATATACTAAATATAAATATAAATATATATAATAAATATAAATATATATAATTCATATAAATATATATAATACATATAAATATAAATATATATATATATATAATAAATATAATAAACATAAATATATATATATAATAAATATAAATATACATAATAAATACATATAATAAATATAAATATATATAATAAATATATATAATAAATATAAATATATATAATAAATATAATAAATATAAATATATATAATAAATAAATATAAATGTATATAATAAATATATATAATATATATAAATATAAATATATATAATAAATATAAATATAATAAATATGAATATATATAATAAATATAAATATATATATAATAAATATATATATATATAATAAATATAAATATATATAATAAATATAAATATAAATATATACAATAAATATATATAATAAATATAAATATATATAATAAATATAAATATAATAAATATAAATATATATAATAAATATAAGTATATATATAATAAATATATATAATAAATATAAATATAAATATAAATATAATAAATATATATAATAAATATAAATATATATATAATAAATATAAATATGTGTTTTACACCTACGGCAGAGGAAGTACATTTCTGAGTGCGATATTCAGTTTCACTGGCATATAGTACGCTCTATGGATGATCTTAAACTGCAGTAATTTATGTCTGAGATTATACGAACATGACTGGGCATGTTCTACCATATCTGTATCCCTTCATCATCATCATCATCATCATCATCATCAACACTATCAGCATCATCATCACTATCATCAGCATCATCATCAACACCGTCATCATCATCATCATCATCACTATGGGCTCTACCATATCTGTATCCATTCATCATCATCATTATTTATTTAACTAGGCAAGTCAGTTAAGAACAAATTCTTATTTTCAATGATGGCCTAGGAACAGGGGGTTAACTGCCTTGTACAGGGGCAGATTGACAGATTTGCACGTTGTCAGCTCGGGGATTTGAACTTGCAACCTTTCGGTTACTAGTCCAACACTCTGACCACTAGGCTACGCTGCCACCATCATCATCATCATCACTATCATCATCATCATCATCATCATCACTATCATCATCATCATCATCATCATCATCATCATCATCATCATCATCATCACCGTCATCATCATCATCATCACTATCATCATCATCATCATCATCACCATCATCATCACCATCATCACCACCATCACCACCATCACCATCACCACCATCATCATCACTATGGGCTCTACCATATCTGTATCCATTCATCATCATCATCATCATCATCATCATCATCATCACCACCATCATCATCATCATCATCATCACTATCATCATCATCATCATCATCATCACTATCATCATCATCATCATCATCATCACTATCATCATCATCAGCGTCTCCCACGTCTTCACATTGTTGTTTGACATGTTTTGTGTCATCAGGAAAAGCCTCTATCAACATTTGATACAGGAAATCAACACGAGGATTGTCCGACTGCCTTACTGAGTGTCACGGCTGGCTGAAGGACTGGACCAAGGTGCAGCATGGTAAGTGTACATTTTCTCTTTATTCAAAATGACTCCGACAAAACAAAGAACAAAGACAAACCGTGAAGCTTTGGGCTATGTGCCCTGAACAAAGACAAACTGTGAAACTGAGGGTTATGTGCCCTGAACAAAGACAAACTGTGAAACTATGGGCTATGTGCCCTGAACAAAGACAAACCGTGAAACTGAGGGCTATGTGCCCTGAACAAAGTCAAAGTTAACTTCCCACAAAACAGGTGGGGGAAAAGGGTACCTAAGTATGGTTCTCAATCAGAGACAACGATAGACAGCTGTCCCTGATTGAGAACCACACACCCGGCCAAACACATAGAAATAGAAAATCATAGAACATAGAACATAGACTGCCCATCCAAATCACACCCTGACCAAACCAACATAGAGACATAAAACTACGGTCAGGGCGTGACACTGAGAACCCCTGTCACCCATCCGATCCTGCTCAGATGAGGCAGGACAAAGATTTACCCTGCTGTACATTTATATATTATATTATCCAGGAATAGAATCAATGGTTCAATAATTGAAAAGACCATTACCGCCAGATCTCCAGATTGTAGCCATTAACTCAAGGTGGAACGCAAGATGGCACTGACAGGAATGGCAGCTCTGCTTTTCGCAACTTTGCAGTATTTCATTTTTTTTGTGTCATTTCTTACATTATTAGCCCAGAATGTTTTTTTTCTGTTATTACATACAGCCGGGAAATAACTTTTGGATATCAGAGCGGCGGTAACGACCAGGAAAATGACTTTCCCGAATTGGATCCTTTGTTTGTACCCCCCAGGGCAAGTTAACTTATCCCAGAGGCTGCTCCAAGTTGCCGCTGGAGGAGAAGAGGTATTCCCGACTCAGGAGGAGTGCGCACCACCCACCACTTCAGAGCATATTACTCACTAATGTTCAGTCTCTGGACAATAAGGTAGACGAGCTCAGGGCGAGGATCTCCTTCCAGAGATACATCGGGGATTGTAACATCACGGAATCATGGCTCTCTCGGGACATACTGTCCCCGCCCATACAGCCAGCTGGGTTCTCAGTTCATCGTGCAGACAGGAATAAAGAACTCTCTGGGAAGAAGAAAGGCTGGGGGTGTATGCTTCATAATTAACTACTCAATCAAATTTCAATCAAATGTATTTATAAAGCCCTTTTTAACATCAGTCGATGTCACAAAGTGCTGTACAGAATCCCAGCCTAAAACCCCAAACAGTCGATGTCACAAAGTGCTGTACAGAATCCCAGCCTAAAACCCCAAGCAGCAAGCATTGCAAACAGCGCAGGTGTAGAAGCATCGCGCCGACAGAAACAACCATCTTTCTGGTAAGTAGAGGGGCGGGGGCGTATGCCTTATGGTTAACGAGATGTGGTGTGGTCATAACAACATACAGGAACTCAAGTCCCTCTGTTCACCTGACTTAGAATTCCTCACAATCAAATGTCGACCGCATTATCTACCAAGGGAATTCTCTTCGATTATAATCACAGCCGTATATATACCCCCCTCCCCCCCAAGCAGACACATCGATGGCCCTGAACAAACTTTATTTGACTCTATGCAAACTGGAAACCTCATATCCTAAGGCTGCATTCATTGTAGCTGGGGATTTTAACAAAGCTAATCTGAAAACAAGACTCCCTAAATTGTATCAGCATATCAATTGCGCAACTAGGGCTGGTAAAACCCTGGATCATTGCTATTCTAACTTCCGCAATGCATATAAGGCCCTCCCCCGCTCTCCTTTCGGAAAAGATGACCACGACTCCATTTTGTTGCTCCCTGCCTACAGACAGAAACTAAAACAAGAAGCTCCCGCGCTCAGGTCTGTTCAACGCTGGTCCGACCAATCTGATTCCACACTTCAAGACTGCTTCAATCTCGTGGATTGGGATATGTTACGCATTGCTTCCAACAACAACATTGACGAATATGCTGATTCGGTGAGCGAGTTCATTAGAAAGTGCATTGATGATGTCATACCCATAGCAAAGATTAAAACATTCCCAAACCAGAAACCGTGGATTGATGGCAGCATTTGCGTGAAACTGAAAGCACGAACCACTGCTTTTAACCAGGGCAAGGTGACCGGAAACATGACCGAATACAAACAGTGTAACTATTCCCTCCGCAAGGCAATCAAACAAGCTAAGCGTCAGTATAGAGACAAAGTAGAGTTGCAATTCAACGGCTCAGACACAAGAGGTATGTGGCAGGGTCTACAGTCAATCACGGATTACAAAAAGAAAACCAGCCCCGCCACGGACCAGGAGGTCTTGCTCCCAGGCAGACTAATTAACTTTTTTGCCCACTTTGAGGACAATACAGTGCCACTGACACTGCCCGCAACCAAAACCTGCGGACTCTCCTTCACTGCAGTCGACGTGAGTAAAACATTTAAACGTGTTAACCCTCGCAAGGCTGCAGGCCCAGACGGCATCCCCAGCCGCGTCCTCAGAGCATGCGCAGACCAGCTGGCTGGTGTGTTTACGGACATATTCAATCAATCCCTATCCCAGTCTGCTGTTCCCACATGCTTCAAGAGGACCACCATTGTCCCTGTTCCCAAGAAAGCTAAGGTAACTGAGCTAAACGACTACCGCCCCGTAGCACTCACTTCCATCATCATGAAGTGCTTTGAGAGACTAGTCAAGGACTATATCACCTCCACCCTACCCGACACTCTAGACCCACTCTAATTTGCTTACTGCCCCAATAGGTTCACAGATGACGCAATCGCATCCACAGGGCACACACTACAATTTCCACTCCAATTTGCACACTGCCCTAACCCATCTGGACAAGGGGAATACCTATGTGAGAACGCTGTTCATCGATTACAGCTCAGCATTTAACACCATAGTACACTCCAAACTCATCATCAAGCTCGAGACCCTGGGTCTCGACCCCGCCTTGTGCAACTGGGTACTGGACTTCCTGACGGGCTGCCCCCAGGTGGTGAGGGTAGGTAACAACATCTCCACCCCACTGATCCTCAACACTGGGGCCCCACAAGGGTGCGTTCTAAGCCCTCTCCTGTACTCCCTGTTCACCCATGACTGCGTGGCCATGCTCGCCTCCAACTCAATCATCAAGTTTGCGGATGAAACTACAGTGGTAGGCTTGATTACCAACAACGACAAGACGGCCTACGGGGAGGAGGTGAGGGCCCTCGGAGTGTGGTGTCAGGAAAATAACCTCACACTCAACGTCAACAAAACAAAGGAGATGATTGTGGACTTCAGGAAACAGCAGAGGGAGCACCCCCTATCCACATCGATGGGACAGTGGTGGAGAGGGTAGTAAGTTAAGTTCCTCGGCGTACACATCACAGACAAACTGAATTGGTCCACCCACACAGCAGCGACTCTTCAACCTCAGGAGGCTGAAGAAATTTGTCTTGTCACCAAAAGCCAAAAGCACTCACAAACTTCTACAGATGCACAATCGAGAGCATCCTGTCGGGCTGTATCACTGCCTGGTACGGCAATTGCTCCGCCCACAACCGTTAGGCTCTCCAGAGGGTAGTGAGGTCCGCACAACGCATCACCGGGGGCAAACTACCTGCCCTCCAGGACACCTACACCACCCGATGTCACAGGAAGGCCATAAAGATCATCAAGGACAACAACCACCCGAGCCACTGCCTGTTCACCCCGTTATCATCCAGAAGGCGAGGTCAGTACAGGTGCATCAAAGCAGGGACCGAGAGACTGAAAAACAGCTTCTATCTCAAGGCCATCAGACTGCTTCTTGACGCTACCCATCCCTTTAGCGGGACAATTGTCATCAAGAATTGAATTGCTGAATTGCAGAGCGCCAAATTCAAGTACTAGGCCAGACTAGTGTCTAGGGGTTGATTTGGTACTAGGCCAGACTAGTGTCTAGGGGTTGATTTGGTACTAGGCCAGACTAGTGTCTAGGCTTGATTTGGTACTAGGCCAGACTAGTGTCTAGGGGTTGATTTGGTACTAGGCCAGACTAGTGTCTAGGTTTGATTTGGTACTAGGCCAGACTAGTGTCTAGGGGTTGATTTGGTAATAGGCCAGACTAGTGTCTAGGGGTTGATTTGGTACTAGGCCAGACTAGTGTCTAGGGGTTGATTTGGTACTAGACCAGACTAGTGTCTAGTGTCTAGGGGTTGATTTGGTACGAGGCCAGACATTTGAGGCATATTACTCTGAGCCCTGACAGTCATGTTGAGGGTCTCCCTCCAGTGGTGAAAACAGAGAACTGCAGGGTTAATATAGACTGATGACACGTCCTCCCTCTAGTGGTGAAAACAGAGAACTGCAGGGTTATTATAGACTGATGACACGTCCTCCCTCTAGTGGTGACAACACAGTACTGTAGGGTTATTATAGACTGATGACACGTCCTCCCTCTGGTGGAACAGGTGGAACAGAGGAAACAGGAGGAACATGGGGATCAGGGGCAACAGGTGGAACAGGTGGAACAGGGGGAACAGGTGGAACAGGTGGAAAAGGGGGAAGAGGTTGAACAGAGGAACATGGGGAACAGGTGGAACATGGGGAACAGAGGAACATGGGGAACAGGTGGAACATGGGGAACAGGGGGAACAGAGGAACATGGGGAACAGGTGGAACATGAGGACCATGGGGAACAGGTGGAACAGTACTAATGCATTTATACCTCAGAAACAGGTGGAACATGGAAAAAAAGACAACAGCAATGAAAGTTTTGTTGATTTATTAGTTAACACATGATATGTCCTGGAGCTCAGGAAGGAGTTGCAGTCAGACAGGGAGAAGGTGAGTTTATAAAAGCCTACATGGTTTAAATGAAAACATATTGTCAACATAAAACGATGAGAGAGGCCTGTAATTTTCATCATAGGTACACGTCAACTATGACTGTCATGTTGTCTTGTCTCTGTCCTTTCCCTTCACCCTGTCTCCCTCTGCTGGTCGTTGTTATGTTACCTTTTCTCCCCCTCTTTTCCCCAGCTGTGCCTTGTCTCCTCCTAATTACCCATTCACCCCGTTCCCCACCTGTTCCCTTTTTCCCTCTGATTAGGTCCCTATATCTGTCTCTGTTTCTGCTCCTGTCCTTGTCGGATTCTTGTTTGTTTGTTTATGTGTCTCATGCCTGAACCAGACTATCATCGTGTGTGCTGCAACCTTGTCCTGTCCTGTCGGAATCTACCTGTCCATCTGAGCCCACGTATGTTCGTCATTAAAGTACTCTGTTTGTTAATTCGCTTTTGGGTCCTCATTCACGCACCATAACAGAAGAATCCGACCAAGAATGGACCCAGCGACTTCGGATCCTCTCCACTCAGCCGTCGAGATCCAGGGAGCGATGCTAGGCAGACACAAGCAGGAATTGTCTGCTGCTCGACATGCCGTTGAGACCCTGGCCACCCAAGTCTCCAACCTCACAGAACAGGTTCACCATCTCCGCCTCGATCCACCGGCCACTTCCAGGGCTTTCGAATCTCCGGAGCCCAGAATCAATAACCCGCCGTGTTACTCTGGGGAGCCCACTGAATGCCGCTCGTTCCTCACCCAGTGTGATATTGTGTTTTCTCTCCAGCCCAACACTTACTCCAGGAGCACTGCTCGTGTCGCCTACGTCATATCTCTCCTTATTGGACGGGCTCGTGAGTGGGGCACGGCAATCTGGGAGGCAAGGGCTGAGTGTATTAACCAGTATCAAGACTTTAAGGAGGAGATGATACGGGTTTTTGATCGATCTGTTTTTGGGGAGGAGGCTTCCAGGGCCCTGTCTTCCCTATGTCAAGGCAATCGATCCATAACAGACTACTCTATTGAGTTTCGCACTCTTGCTGTCTCCAGTGGCTGGAACGAGCCGGCCTTGCTCGCTCGTCTTCTGGAGGGTTTCCGCGCAGAGGTAAAGGATGAGATTCTCTCCCGGGAGGTTCCTTCCAGCGTGGATTCCTTGATTGAACTCGCTATTCGCATTGAGCGACGGGTTGATCTTCGTCACCGAGCTCGTGGAAAGGAGCTTGCGCTCTCCGTCGCCTCCCTCTCCGCATCACTACCATCTTCCTCTGCCGGCTCGGGTGCTGAGCCCATGCAGCTGGGAGGTATCCGCATCTCGACTAAGGAGAGGGAACGGAGAATCACCAACCGCCTCTGTCTCTATTGCGGTTCCGCTGGTCATTTTGCCACTTCATGTCCAGTAAAAGGCCAGAGCTCGTCAGTAAGCGGAGGGCTACTGGTGAGCGCTACTACTCCTGTCTCTCCTTCAAGATCCTGCACTACCTTGTCGGTCCATCTACGCTGGACCGGTTCGTCAGCTTCCTGCAGTGCCTTAATAGACTCTGGGGCGGAGGGCTGTTTTATGGACGAGACCTGGGCTCGGGAACATGACATTCCTCTCAGACAGTTAAAGGAGCCCACGGCCTTGTTCGCCCTGGATGGTAGTCCTCTCCCCAGGATTCAGCGTGAGACGCTACCTTTAACCCTCACTGTTTCTGGTAATCATAGTGAAACCATTTCTTTTTTAATTTTTCGTTCACCTTTTACACCTGTTGTTTTGGGCCATCCCTGGCTAGTTTGTCATAATCCTTCCATTAATTGGTCTAGTAATTCTATCCTCTCCTGGAACGTCTCTTGTCATGTGAAATGTTTAATGTCTGCTATCCCTCCTGTTTCCTCTGTCTCTTCTTCACAGGAGGAGCCTGGTGATTTGACAGGGGTGCCGGAGGAATATCACGATCTGCGCACGGTGTTCAGTCGGTCCAGGGCCACCTCTCTTCCTCCACACCGGTCGTATGATTGTAGTATTGATCTCCTTCCGGGAACCACCCCCCCCCGGGGTAGACTATACTCTCTGTCGGCTCCCGAACGTAAGGCTCTCGAAGATTATTTGTCTGTAGCTCTTGACGCCGGTACCATAGTCCCCTCCTCCTCTCCCGCCGGAGCGGGGTTTTTTTTTGTCAAGAAGAAGGACGGGTCTCTGCGCCCCTGCATAGATTATCGAGGGCTGAATGACATAACAGTGAAGAATCGTTATCCGCTTCCTCTTATGTCTTCAGCCTTCGAGATCCTGCAGGGAGCCAGGTTTTTCACTAAGTTGGACCTTCGTAACGCTTACCATCTCGTGCGCATCAGGGAGGGGGACGAGTGGAAGACGGCGTTTAACACTCCGTTAGGGCACTTTGAATACCGGGTTCTTCCTTTCGGCCTCGCTAACGCTCCAGCTGTCTTTCAGGCATTAGTCAATGATGTCCTGAGAGACATGCTGAACATCTTTGTTTTCGTTTACCTTGACGATATCCTGATTTTTTCACCGTCACTCCAGATTCATGTTCAGCACGTTCGACGTGTCCTCCAGCGCCTTTTAGAGAATTGTCTTTTCGTGAAGGCTGAGAAGTGCACTTTTCATGCCTCCTCCGTCACATTTCTCGGTTCTGTTATTTCCGCTGAAGGCATTAAGATGGATCCCGCTAAGGTCCAAGCTGTCATTGATTGGCCCGTCCCTAAGTCACGCGTCGAGCTGCAGCGCTTTCTCGGCTTCGCGAACTTCTATCGTCGTTTCATCCGTAATTTCGGTCAGGTGGCAGCTCCTCTCACAGCCCTTACTTCTGTCAAGACGTGCTTTAAGTGGTCCGTTTCCGCCCAGGGAGCTTTTGATCTCCTCAAGAATCGTTTTACATCCGCTCCTATCCTTGTTACACCTGACGTCTCTAGACAGTTCGTTGTCGAGGTTGACGCGTCAGAGGTGGGAGTGGGAGCCATCCTTTCTCAGCGCTCCCTCTCTGACGACAAGGTCCACCCATGCGCGTATTTTTCTCATCGCCTGTCGCCGTCGGAACGTAACTATGATGTGGGTAACCGCGAACTGCTCGCCATCCGGTTAGCCCTAGGCGAATGGCGACAGTGGTTGGAGGGGGCGACCGTTCCTTTTGTCGTTTGGACTGACCATAGGAACCTTGAGTACATCCGTTCTGCCAAACGACTTAATGCGCGTCAGGCGCGTTGGGCGCTGTTTTTCGCTCGTTTCGAGTTCGTGATTTCTTATCGTCCGGGCTCTAAGAACACCAAGCCTGATGCTTTGTCTCGTCTCTTCAGTTCTTCAGTAGCCTCCACTGACCCCGAGGGGATTCTCCCTGAGGGGCGTGTTGTCGGGTTGACTGTCTGGGGAATTGAGAGGCAGGTAAAGCAAGCACTCACTCAAACTCCGTCGCCGCGCGCTTGTCCTAGGAACCTTCTTTTCGTTCCCGTTCCTACTCGTCTGGCCGTTCTTCAGTGGGCTCACTCTGCCAAGTTAGCCGGTCACCCTGGCGTTCGGGGTACGCTTGCTTCCATTCGCCAGCGTTTCTGGTGGCCCACCCGGGAGCATGACACGCGTCGTTTCGTGGCTGCTTGTTCGGTCTGCGCGCAGACTAAGTCCGGTAACTCTCCTCCTGCCGGCCGTCTCAGGCCGCTTCCTATTCCCTCTCGACCGTGGTCTCACATCGCCTTAGATTTTGTCACCGGACTGCCTTCGTCAGCGGGGAAGACTGTTATTCTTACGGTTGTCGATAGGTTCTCTAAGGCGGCTCATTTCATTCCCCTTGCTAAGCTTCCTTCTGCTAAAGAGACGGCACAAATCATCATCGAGAATGTTTTCAGAATTCATGGCCTTCCGTCAGACGTCGTTTCGGACAGAGGTCCGCAATTCACGTCTCAATTTTGGAGGGAGTTTTGCCGTTTGATTGGGGCTTCCGTCAGTCTCTCTTCCGGCTTTCACCCCCAGTCTAACGGTCAAGCAGAACGGGCCAATCAGACTATTGGTCGCATCTTACGCAGTCTTTCTTTTCGCAACCCTGCGTCTTGGTCAGAACAGCTCCCCTGGGCAGAATACGCCCACAACTCGCTTCCTTCGTCTGCGACCGGGCTATCTCCTTTTCAGAGTAGCCTCGGGTACCAGCCTCCGTTGTTCTCATCTCAGTTCGCCGAGTCCAGCGTCCCCTCCGCTCAGGCTTTTGTCCAACGTTGCGAGCGCACCTGGAAGAGGGTCAGGTCTGCACTTTGCCGTTATAGGGCGCAGACTGTGAGAGCTGCTAATAAGCGTAGAACGAAGAGCCCTAGATATTGTCGCGGTCAGAGAGTTTGGCTCTCCACTCAGAACCTTCCCCTTAAGACGGCTTCTCGCAAGTTGACCCCGCGGTTCATTGGTCCATTCCGTATCTCTCAAATCATTAACCCTGTCGCAGTGCGACTTCTTCTGCCGCGATATCTTCGTCGCGTCCACCCGGTCTTCCATGTCTCCTGTGTCAAGCCCGTTCTTCGCGCCCCCGCTCGTCTTCCCCCCCCCCCCCCCCATCCTTGTCGAGGGCGCACCCATCTACAGGGTCCGTAGGATTTTGGACATGCGTCCTCGGGGCCGTGGTCATCAGTACCTAGTAGATTGGGAGGGGTACGGTCCTGAGGAGAGGAGTTGGGTTCCCTCTCGGGACGTGCTGGACCGTGCGCTGATCGATGATTTCCTCCGTTGCCGCCAGGCTTCCTCCTCGAGTGCGCCAGGAGGCGCTCGGTGAGTGGGGGGGTACTGTCATGTTGTCTTGTCTCTGTCCTTTCCCTTCACCCTGTCTCCCTCTGCTGGTCGTTGTTATGTTACCTTTTCTCCCCCTCTTTTCCCCAGCTGTGCCTTGTCTCCTCCTAATTACCCATTCACCCCGTTCCCCACCTGTTCCCTTTTTCCCTCTGATTAGGTCCCTATATCTGTCTCTGTTTCTGCTCCTGTCCTTGTCGGATTCTTGTTTGTTTGTTTATGTGTCTCATGCCTGAACCAGACTATCATCGTGTGTGCTGCAACCTTGTCCTGTCCTGTCGGAATCTACCTGTCCATCTGAGCCCACGTATGTTCGTCATTAAAGTACTCTGTTTGTTAATTCGCTTTTGGGTCCTCATTCACGCACCATAACAATGACAGACAAAATGAGAAAAAAATCCAGAAAAATCACATTGTAGGATTTTTAATGAATTTATTTGCAAATTATGGTGGAAAATAAGTATTTGGTCAATACTTAAAGAATGCTTTTTTGCCCCACTGTAGATATAGAGCTGTTATATAATAGACAGGAGTCTGGGAGACGTAGATATAGAGCTGTTATATAATAGACAGGAGTATAGAGACGTAGATATAGAGCTGTTATATAATAGACAGGAGTATGTGAGACATAGATATAGACCTGTTATATAATAGACAGGAGTATAGAGACATAGATATAGAGCTGTTATATAATAGACAGGAGTATGTGAGACATAGATATAGAGCTGTTATATAATAGACAGGATGTATGTGAGACATAGATATAGAGCTGTCTCCAAACTTGAGCCTGACTACTTTATTCACTAGCTTTTTTTTGTTGTTTCAATGGAATTCCCAATAACTTCAACAGAACAGAATAAATCCCAAAGAAAGGGAGCAGCTCCAGTATCACACTGTTGTCAGTTCCATCACATGCTGTTGGCTTCTCAGGTTTAGATGGAGGTTCCCAATGCTCGTTTCTTATGGATCCATTCTCATAAAGGTAAATGCTGGCTCCTTCTTGTTCCTTGTTGGGAAGGGAGGCCAAGAGGAAACGTGTTTGTGTGTCCTCTTTGTTAGCTTCGGCAAAATCTTTGAAAAGTCCAGCTTGCTTGTCCATGTCCTCAAATACATTGACAGAGTGGTACCATCTTGTCAGATCAGGTTTAACTGGCACTAAGGCTTGTGTGTTCTCAGAGCTTGGGGAATCCAAAGCTGACAGGACAGGGTCCTCGCACCCCAGAGAGGTGAAAGTGAAACATACAACACGCTTCACCTTTGAGTTCAAAACCTCTTTGTCAAGTTCCTTCTTCGATGTGACTATCTTGGTGGAACACGTCTGACTGTAGTCCTCTGTAATCATGCTTAGGAATCGATCAACCACATTGATCTCTCTCTCAATGCGATCCATACATTCACTGAGGATGTTGCTGTTGAAACGGAACTCTTGCTGCTTTGTCAAGAATTCGGACAACACCCTCTCTTCCTTTTCTCCCCCTCTAATAGACGGAAGGAGGTCTGCCAAAGTAGTCTTCAAATGCTCTGTGAAACACAGTTTTTTAAAGGTTTTCACTTTGGCATCAATTTCCTTGAAGTATTTTACTGGCTTGCTTCTCATTGCATCGTTGCATCTCATCTCCAGCTCACTGAGGTATTCCAGCATAGTCTGCCATTGGTCAACTAAGCTTCCACTGATCTGACAAACCATCTGGGTGGCGGTTGGGTCCAATTCTTTTAACGGAAGTAGATTCACTTGCACAGGAACCCCCCCACCTACCTTCTGAGGCAAGGTTTTGTAGGTGTCCATGGCATCTTGAAAAGATACAGGATTGTTTTCCAGGAGAACGTCCCCATGGAATCTACAAGATAACTTGTCAGTTTTAGTTTTAGAAGTGTTCTTCATGTCTAAAGCACTCTCACCCCCAATAGAAAGTTCGGGAATCCTATTAAACATAACTTTCAAGTTTCCCTCAATGTCTTGACGGTCCTCGTCACTTGAGACCTCACGGTCAAACACAAAGAAAGCATTTGCTCCATAAAGTATACCTGTGACCACATGTGTAGCTATGCCTTGGCTAAAAACCTCCTTGTACTTTATGTGTTCCTGCCCAAGGTGGTTCATGGCCAGTTGAGTGTTTTTCTTTGTAGTGGTGTAACAAAGTGTGACTCTCGCCTGATTCTGAGACTCTTTAACATCTTTCAAATACTTTGCTGATCCCTCCACCTTAACCAGCCCTGCCAAAAAGCTTGCTTTGAGAGAGCCGTTCACATTTAACACAGAGAATTTGTCAGCTGTAGAGTCAGATGTGATGACTTTGAAGTCGGTAAAAGTCTCGTCTGTTGTAATGATGTGCTTTCCGAGTGCTTCCTCGTCCCACAGCGTCAGGCCTGTAATCAGAGGAGACAAACCAAACACTAACAGTTATTTTATTGTGTGTGGATATGTATGTATGTATGTCTGTATGTATGTCTGACTGACTGACTGGCTGACTGACTGAGTAGTGAGAAAGCGTGCTACCTGGAATGAGGTAGTCATTGCGACAGTCATACAGCATTCCCAGGGAGAAGGGCCGTCCCATTGCTGCCAGACTCAAGGTTCGGTTTGAGCAAGGATCCATAGTAGGAAGTCACTAGTGGTCAGAATAAAGCAAACAGAATAACATGATGCAACACTGGTAGTAAGAATAAAACAAACAGAATAACATGATGCAACACTGGTAGTAAGAATAAAACAAACAGAATAACTTGATGCAACACTGGTAGTAAGAATAAAACAAACAGAATAACTTGATGCAACACTGGTAGTAAGAATAAAACAAACAGAATAACATGATGCAACACTGGTAGTAAGAATAAAACAAACAGAATAACTTGATGCAACACTAGTGGTCAGAATAAAACAAACAGAATAACTTGATGCATCTCTGGTAGTCAGAATAAAGCAAACAGAATAACTTGATGCAACACTGGTAGTAAGAATAAAACAAACAGAATAACTTGATGCAACACTGGTAGTAAGAATAAAACAAACAGAATAACTTGATGCAACACTAGTGGTCAGAATAAAACAAACAGAATAACTTGATGCAACACTGGTAGTAAGAATAAAACAAACAGAATAACTTGATGCATCACTGGTGGTCAGAATAAAACAAACAGAATAGTAGGGTGCATCACTGCTTGAATTCAGTCACCTCTTGAAAATATTAATATAAAATTAAAATTAAAAACAGTTGTCCATTGGCCACAATGTGTCATCACATTAACTAAAACTTAGGGCTAGGTCCCTTTTTTCTCCCAAACTAAACTGCCTGTTACTCAGGCCCAGAAGCCAGGATATGCATATAATGGTACCATTGGAAAGAAAGACTTTGAAGTTTGTAGAAATGTTAAAATTATGTAGTTGAATATAAAACAATAGATATGGTAGGAGAAAATCCCCCCCCAAAAACAGATATTTTTTTTGATAGTCCATCCTTGTAACGGTTTTCTTGATGAGAAGGAGAGTCGGACCAAAATGCGGCGTGTCTATTGCAATCCATGTTTAATGAAGTAACACACTAAACACAAACACTACCAAAACAATAAACTTAACGAAAACCGAAACAGCCTATACTTGTGTAACCTAACAAAGAACAATGACATCAGGACACTAAGGACACTAAGGACAATCACCCACGACAAACTCAAAGAATATGGCTGCCTAAATATGGTTCCCAATCAGAGACAACGATAAACACCTGCCTCTGATTGAGAACCACTTCAGACAGCCATAGACTTAGCTAGAACACCCCACTAGCTACAATCCCCATAAATAGACACCACATACAAAAACCCATGCCACACCCTGGCCTGACCAAATAAATAAAGATAAACACAAAATACTTTGACCAGGGTGTGACAGAACCCCCCCCCCTAAGGTGCGGACTCCCGAACGCACCTCAAAACAATAGGGAGGGTCCGGGTGGGCGTCTGTCCATGGTGGCGGCTCCGGCGCGGGACGTGGACCCCACTCAATCAATGTCTTAGTCCCTTCTCCTCGCGTCCCTGGATAGTCCACCCTCGCCGCCGACCATGGCCTAGTAGTCCTCACCCAGAACCCCACTGGACTGAGGAGCAGATCGGGACTGAGGGGCAGCTCGGGACTGAGGCAGCTCAGGACTGAGGGGAAGCTCAGGAGTGAGAGGAAGCTCAGGAGTGAGAGGAAGCTCAGGAGTGAGAGGAAGCTCAGGCAGGTTGATGAATCTACCAGATCCTGGCTGGCTGGTGGTTTCGGCAGATCCTGGCTGACTGGCAGATCCTGGCTGACTGGCAGATCCTGGTCGACTGGCAGATCTGGAAGAGTCTGGTCGACTGGCAGATCTGGAAGAGTCTGGTCGACTGGCAGATCTGGAAGAGTCTGGTCGACTGGCAGATCTGGAAGAGTCTGGTCGACTGGCAGATCTGGAAGAGTCTGGTCGACTGGCAGATCTGGAAGAGTCTGGTCGACTGGCAGATCTGGAAGAGTCTGGTCGACTGGCAGATCTGGAAGAGTCTGGTCGACTGGCAGATCTGGAAGAGTCTGGTCGACTGGCAGATCTGGAAGAGTCTGGTCGACTGGCAGATCTGGGAGAGTCTGGTCGACTGGCAGCTCTGGCTGCTCCATGCTGACTGGCTGCTCCATGATGACTGGCAGCTCTGGCTGCTCCATGCTGACTGGCTGCTCCATGCTGACTGGCAGCTCTGGCTGCTCCATGCTGACTGACAGCTCCATGCTGACTGACAGCTCTGGCTGCTCCATGCTGACTGGCAGCTCTGGCTGCTCCATGCTGACTGGCTGCTCTGGCTGCTCCATGCTGACTGGCTGCTCCATGCTGACTGGCTGCTCCATGCTGACTGGCGGCCCTGGCTGCTCCATGCTGACTGGCGGCCCTGGCTGCTCCATGCTGACTGGCGGCCCTGGCTGCTCCATGCTGACTGGCGGCCCTGGCTGCTCCATGCTGACTGGCGGCCCTGGCTGCTCCATGCTAACTGGCGGCCCTGGCTGCTCCATGCTAACTGGCAGCTCTGGCTGCTCCATGCTAACTGGCAGCTCTGGCGGCTCCTTGCAGACTGGCAGCTTTGGTGGCATCCTGCAGACTGGCAGCTCTGGCGGAATCCTGCAGACAGGCAGCTCTGGCGGCTCCTTGCAGACTGGCAGCTCTATGCAGACTGGCAGCTTCTTGCAGACTGGCAGCTCTATGCTAACTGGCAGCTCTATGCTAACTGGCAGCTCTATGCTAACTGGCAGCTCTATGCTAACTGGCAGCTCTATGCTAACTGGCAGCTCTATGCTAACTGGCAGTTCTGAACAGGCGGGAGACTCCGGCAACGCTGTAGAGGCGGAAAGCTCTGACAGCGCTAAATCGGCGGGAAACTCCAACAGCGCTGAAGAGGAGGAAGGCTCTGGCAGCGCTGAACAGGTGAGAGACTCCGACAGCGCTGGAGAGGAGGAAGGCTCCGACAGCGCTAAACAGGCGAGGCGCACTGTAGGCCTGATGCGTGGTGCTGGCACTGGTGGTACTGGGCCGAGGACACGCACAGGAAGCCTGGTGCGGGGAGCTGCTACCGGAGGGCTGGGGTGTGGAGGTGGTACTGGAAAAACCGGACCGTGCAGGCGCACTGGAGCTCTTGAGCACCGAGCCTGCCCAACCTTACCTGGTTGAATGCTCACGGTCGCCCTGCCAGTGCGGCGAGGTGGAATAGCCCGCACTGGACTATGCAGGCGAACCGGAGAAACCGAGCGCAAGGCTGGTGCCATGTAAACCGGCCCAAGGAGACGCACTGGGGACCAGCTGCGTAGAGCCGGCTTCATGGCATTAGGCTCGACGCTCAATCTAGCCCGGCCGACACGCGGAGCTGGAATATACCGCACCGGGCTATGCACCCGCACTGGAGACACCGTGCGCACCACTGCATAACACGGTGCCTGTCCGGTCTCTCTAGCCCCCCGGTAAGCACAGGGAGTCTGCCCAGGTCTCCTACCTGGCGTAGCCATACTCCCTGTTAGCCCCCCCCCAAGAAATTTTTGGGGCTGCCTCTCGGGCTTCCTTGCCAGCCGTGTTCCCTCATATCGCCGGCTCCTCTCTCCGGCTGCCTCTGCTCTCCTAAGTGCCTCCACCTGTTCCCATGGGAGGCGATCTCTTCCAGCCAGTATCTCCTCCCAAGTGTAACAGCCCTTGCCATCCAAAACGTCCTCCCATGTCCATTCCTCTTTACGCTGCTGCTGCTGCCTGTTGACACGCTGCTTGGTCCGTTGGTGGTGGGTGATTCTGTAACGGTTTTCTTGATGAGAAGGAGAGTCGGACCAAAATGCGGCGTGTCTATTGCAATCCATGTTTAATGAAGTAACACACTAAACACAAACACTACCAAAACAATAAACTTAACGAAAACCGAAACAGCCTATACTTGTGTAACCTAACAAAGAACAATGACATCAGGACACTAAGGACAATCACCCACGACAAACTCAAAGAATATGGCTGCCTAAATATGGTTCCCAATCAGAGACAACGATAAACACCTGCCTCTGATTGAGAACCACTTCAGACAGCCATAGACTTAGCTAGAACACCCCACTAGCTACAATCCCCATAAATAGACACCACATACAAAAACCCATGCCACACCCTGGCCTGACCAAATAAATAAAGATAAACACAAAATACTTTGACCAGGGTGTGACAATCCTCTTAGAATGGCAAGTATAAGGTCATATTGAAGCGCCCTGGATGCAATTCCTGTGGCTTCCACAAGGTGTCAGCGGGCTATGTTCAAGGTTTCAGGCTTGCAACTTCAAAAACAAATAAGAATATCAGTTTTAGTGCAGGGACACAGTCTTGGGAATTCGTGTTTGTGCGCGCCATGAAGACAGGACGCACCTGCTAAAATCGGTTTCCTATTGAACATACTTCTTTTCATTATAAATATTATAGTTTGATTACATTTTAGGGTATCTGAAGAGTACATAGAAACGTATTTTGACTTGTTGAAAACAAAGTTTAGGGGTAGATTTTTGGATTCCTTTCTCTGCATGTTGAACGAGTGGATTACTCAAATCGATGGCGACAACTAAACAGACTTTTTGGGATATAAAGAAGGATTTTATCTAACAAAACGACACTACATGTTGTAGCTGGGACCCTTTGGATGACAAATCAGAGGAATATTTTCCAAAAAGTAAGTGAATATTTAAACACTATTTGTGAATTTATGAAAAATATTTGATGTCGGGCGCCTTCCTCAAACAATCGCATGGCACGTTTTCGCTGTAACAGCTACTGAAAATGAACACAGGCTGACTTCATTGCGCTCAATAACTAAACCTAAGCATAGAAATTGCTGATTGGGCCACTGTTAGGGAAGATTCGGAATTTGTTGGTAACATATGTAAGATGTTTTATATTCATCAAATATGTGTAAGTTAATTCTCATCAGAATGGTATTTTTGTGTAATTCTGTGGTGAGGTTGCAGTTATCTGTTCTATGTCAAAACTAAGTTGCCTGGGCCGCTGAGAGGGGAGAGGTCAAAGTGTCATCATGTGTAAACATATCTTTCACTCTCTACCTTTCCCATAGTGGGGAAAGGAAGGTTGCAGTGTCTGGAATCATTCTATGCTCCCTCTTATGTTGTTTCTATCTTAACCTATAGCCTCACCCTCCTCTCCGTGAGTTTGTCCAGGAGTTTGTATTTAGAGTGGGTTGTATCTAAATTACAATTTGATATATGCCTGTTGATATGGATTTGGTTTATGGTTTCACGGGTTTGGGAAAGGAGACAAAGCTGAACGATGAGTTATGTCTATGCTGTCTGACTATGTGTGTCTTTGCTATTAAAGGAACTCAGTTGCATTGTAAGGGGGCTCTCAGAGGATTCACTGGGAGACACTGAATCAATCTGAGAGTCACAGGGTTGTGATAGAGCTCATATAATTAAAGATGGACTTTGATAACTAACTCTGACTTGTGTGTGTGGTTTGCTCCCATGATTTGGTAAATAGAGGAAATTTCCACGACAGCCACACTGCTGAACCTCCAGGTGCCCAACCTTCTAGGAAATATATTCAACATACTTCCTTCAAGACTGTTGGAAAAGCATTCCAGGTGAAGCTGGTTGAGAGAATGCCAAAGCTTGTGCAAAGCTGTCATCAAGGCAAAGGGTGGCTACTTTGAAGAATCTAAAACATAAATTATATTTTGATTTGTTTAACTCTTTTTTGGTTACTACATGATTCCATATGTGTTATTTAATAGTTTTGATGTCTGTACCATTATTCTACAATGTGGAAAATAGTAAAAAATAAATAAAAACCCTTGTTCTATAACTTTTGACTGGCATGTTTTTCTTAAGTACTATAATTCACTTGGTCCCCCAACCCCCTCAGTCTTTAACCCCCCACCTCCCCAATGATAATGCTGCTACTCCCCTATGGTCATCCACCCACCTCCTCAATGATAATGCTGCTACTATCCCTATGGTCAATCCCCCCACCTCCCCAATGATAATGTTGCTACTCCCCCTATGGTCATCCACCCACCTCCCCAATGATAATGTTGCTACTCCCCCTATGGTCATCCACCCACCTCCACAATGATAATGTTGCTACTCCCCCTATGGTCATCCACCCACCTCCCTAATGATAATGTTGATACTCACCCTATGTTCAATCCCCATCCACCTCCTCAATGATAATGCTGATACTCCCCCTATGGTAAATCCCCATCCACCTCCTCAATGATAATTCTGATACTCCACCTATGGTAAATCCCCATCCACCTCCTCAATGATAATGCTGATACTACCCCTATGGTCAATCCCCATCCACCTCCTCAATGATAATGCTGTTACTCCCCCTATGGTCAATCCCCATCCACCTCCTCAATGATAATGCTGTTACTACCCCTATGGTCAATCCCCCATCCACCTCCTCAATGATAATGCTGTTACTACCCCTATGGTCAATCCCCCATCCACCTCCTCAATGATAATGCTGTTACTACCCCTATGGTCAATCCCCCATCCACCTCCTCAATGATAATGCTGATACTCCACCTATGGTAAATCCCCATCCACCTCCCCAATGATAATGTTGCTACTCCCCCTATGGTCATCCACCCACCTCCCCAATGATAATGTTGCTACTCCCCCTATGGTCATCCACCCACCTCCCTAATGATAATGTTGATACTCACCCTATGTTCAATCCCCATCCACCTCCTCAATGATAATGCTGATACTCCCCCTATGGTAAATCACCATCCACCTCCTCAATGATAATTATGATACTCCCCCTATGGTAAATCCCCATCCACCTCCTCAATGATAATGCTGATACTCCCCCTATGGTCAATCCCCATCCGCCTCCTCAATGATAATGCTGTTACTCCCCCTATGGTCAATCCCCATCCACCTCCTCAATGATAATGCTGTTACTACCCCTATGGTCAATCCCCCATCCACCTCC
The DNA here is from genome assembly GCF_013265735.2 of Oncorhynchus mykiss. Lineage (NCBI taxonomy): Eukaryota > Metazoa > Chordata > Actinopteri > Salmoniformes > Salmonidae > Oncorhynchus > Oncorhynchus mykiss. Next base: position 2,634,690 of record NW_023493659.1, read on the forward strand.
TCAATGATAATGCTGTCACTACCCCTATGGTCAATCCCCCATCCACCTCCTCAATGATAATGCTGTTACTACCCCTATGGTCAATCCCCCATCCACCTCCTCAATGATAATGCTGTTACTACCCCTATGGTCAATCCCCCATCCACCTCCTCAATGATAATGCTGATACTCCACCTATGGTAAATCCCCATCCACCTCCCCAATGATAATGTTGCTACTCCCCCTATGGTCATCCACCCACCTCCCCAATGATAATGTTGCTACTCCCCCTATGGTCATCCACCCACCTCCCCAATGATAATGTTGCTACTCCCCCTATGGTCATCCACCCACCTCCCCAATGATAATGTTGCTACTCCCCCTATGGTCATCCACCCACCTCCCTAATGATAATGTTGATACTCACCCTATGTTCAATCCCCATCCACCTCCTCAATGATAATGCTGATACTCCCCCTATGGTCAATCCCCATCCGCCTCCTCAATGATAATGCTGTTACTCCCCCTATGGTCAATCCCCATCCACCTCCTCAATGATAATGCTGTTACTACCCCTATGGTCAATCCCCCATCCACCTCCTCAATGATAATGCTGTCACTACCCCTATGGTAAATCCCCCATCCACCTCCTCAATGATAATGCTGTTACTACCCCTATGGTCAATCCCCCATCCAACTCCTCAATGATAATGCTGATACTCCCCGTATGGCCAATCCCCCATCCACCTCCTCAATGATAATGCTGATACTCCCCCTATGGTCAATCCCCCATCCACCTCCTGCCTCTACCCCAATGCTCATGTATTTATTATTCACTATTACAGTTGTTGTGATGTATATAGTGGTACAGTTGTTATGGTGTATATAGTGTATTTATTAATCACTATTACAGTTGTTGTGATGTACAGTGCCTTGCGAAAGTATTCGGCCCCCTTGAACTTTGCGACCTTTTGCCACATTTCAGGCTTCAAACATAAAGATATAAAACTCAAGCTAGGTACAGCCGCCTAGCGCTAACATGTTGCCATGGAGAACAAGCTAGGTACAGCCGCCTAGCGCTAGCATGTTGCCATGGAGAACAAGCTAGGTACAGACGCCTAGCGCTAACATGTTGCCATGGAGAACAAGCTAGGTACAGCCGCCTAGCGCTAACATGTTGCCATGGAGAACAAGCTAGGTACAGCCGCCTAGCGCTAACATGTTGCCATGGAGAACAAGCTAGGTACAGCCGCCTAGCGCTAACATGTTGCCATGGAGAACAAGCTAGGTACAGCCGCCTAGGCGCTAACATGTTTTCATGGAGAACAAGCTAAGTACAGCCGCCTAGCACTAGCATGTTGCCATGGAGAACAAGCTAGGTACAGCCGCCTAGCGCTAACATGTTGCCATGGAGAACAAGCTAGGTACAGCCGCCTAGCGCTAACATGTTGCCATGGAGAACAAGCTAAGTACAGCCGCCTAGCACTAGCATGTTGCCATGGAGAACAAGCTAGGTATCATTAAAAATAATATTGTGATGTGTAACTGTATCCATCCCTGCACAAAATAATATCAGTATTTTCTGTTTTCATTCTTCTATCAGGCAGCCGAGGGCACAGAGTCAGCACAGGATGCCCACTCGACAAAAACGCTCCTGAATGGCACAGTGGAGCCCTCGATCACTCGACAACTAGCGTTTGAGATCGACTCAATTGACTCGTGAACAAACGTATCGAGTGATCAAGTCCTAAAAGTTCTGTTTGAGATTCAGCCTAAATTGAAAATACAAACTAATGAACCTTTTCTTCTCATAATTTTGACTACAGAAGGTAGAAAACCCCTGTTTCTCAAGTAGACCCTGGTACGGTCCTGAAGATAACGAATATGAGGTTAGAAAGGATCCATTTGGACTTACCTCTGCTCCAGTTTTGCCTCCGTTCTGCAGTCAGTAGAATAGAGAAGGTGAGAGAGAGAGGAGCGGTCTTATAGTGGAACAGCCCAGCAGTCTCCTCCCATCTCACCACTGCAGTCCTCAACATGTGATTTCAGAGAAGAGAGATCATTTCTTCAGCAGATGATACAGTACAGCTTGCAGGATGCCAAACACTCTATACTCATCAATTAACTACCATGTTATGACAACAGTCTGACAACATGTTCTCTAAACTCATCAATAAACTACCATGTTGTGAGTCTGGCACAATATTCCTGTTTTCTTATGTTCTTTGGTAACATTTGTGAAGAGAACTTGTCTCTCAACCCTAAGGTGGAGATATGACTGTCTCAACCCTGACCCTAAGGTGGAGATATGACTGTCTCAACCCTAACCCTAAGGTGGAGATATGACTGTCTCAACCCTAACCCTAAGGTGGAGATATGACTGTCTCAACCCTAACCCTAAGGTGGAGATATGACTGTCTCTCAACCCTAAGGTGGAGATATGAAGCTAGGTTACAAGGCCTTCAGGAAGTATTCACACACCTTGTCTTGTTTCACGTGTTGTGTTACAGCCTGAATTTAAAATGGATCACAGTTAGATGTCTCCTGACCCCTCCTGTCTCAGCCTCCAGTATTTATGCTGCAGTAGTTTATGTGTCGGGGGGGCTAGGGTCAGTTTGTTATATCTGGAGTACTTCTCCTGTCCTATTCGGTGTCCTGTGTGAATCTAAGTGTGCGTTCTCTAATTATCTCCTTCTCTCTTTCTTTCTCTCTCTCGGAGGACCTGAGCCCTAGGACCATGACCCAGGACTACCTGATATGATGACTCCTTGCTGTCCCCAGTCCACCTGGCCGTGCTGCTGCTCCAGTTCCAACTGACCTGAGCCCTAGGACCATGCCCCAGGACTACCTGACATGATGACTCCTTGCTGTCCCCAGTCCACCTGACCGTGCTGTTGCTCCAGTTTAAACTGTTCTGCCTTATTATTATTCGACCATGCTGGTCATTTATGAACATTTGAACATCTTGGCCATGTTCTGTTATAATCTCCACCCGGCACAGCCAGAAGAGGACTGGCCACCCCACATAGCCTGGTTCCTCTCGGTTTCTTCCTAGGTTTTGGCCTTTCTAGGGAGTTTTTCCTAGCCACCGTGCTTCTACACCTGCATTGCTTGCTGTTTGGGGTTTTAGGCTGGGTTTCTGTACAGCACTTTGAGATATCAGCTGATGTACGAAGGGCTATATAAATAAATTTGATTTAGATTTGTCCGTGGCCTTCACACAATACCCCAGAATGTCAAATTGGAATGATGTTTTTAGAAATGTTTACAAATTAATAAAAAAATGAAAAGCTGAATTATCTTGAGTCAGTAATTATTCAACCACTTTTGTTTTGACAAGCCTAAATAAGTTCAGGAGTAAAGATGTGCTTAACAAGTCACATAAGTTGAGTGGACTCACTCTGTGTGCAATAATAGTGTTTATTAGCATAATGTTTGAATGACTACCTCATCTCTGTACCCAACACATACAATTATCTGGAAGGTCTCTCAGTCGAGTAGTGAATTTCAAGCACAGATTCAACCACAAAGGTTTTCCAACGCCTTGCGAAGAAGGGCTGGTAGATGTTGGTAGATGTGTTGTTCGATGGGTTTCTATGGGCTTTGGTAGTAAAGGCCTAAATCAATATTTTATCAAATCATTTGTTTCTATATCTGCACTCTATACTCCTCTGTAAACTGGTCATCTCTGTTTACCCGTCACAAGACCCACTGGTTGATGGTTATTTATAAAACCCTCTTAGGCCTCACTCCCCCCTATCTGAGATATCTACTGCAGCCCTCATCCTCCACATACAACACCAGTTCTGCCAGTCACATTATGTTAAAGGTCCCCAAAGCACACACATCCCTGGGTGGCTCGTCTATTCAATTTGCTGCAGCTAGTTAAATAAAGGTTAAATAAAATGAATACGTAAAACTGAGGGGGACAAAAAGTCTAATTTATTATGTGGGTGGGGGGGGCGGGGGTCATGAAAGTTGCACCCCTGCTTATTAGAACACCACCCCACCTCCAGCTTAGACAGGGTTAACCTGTCTCCTCCCCTTCATCTACACTGATTGAAGTGGATTTAACAAGTGACATCAGTAAGGGATCACAGTGGTTCCTCATTTAAAAGTTGCGTCATACTTGCTGCCGCTGCATTCTGTGGCACGTCATTAAATTGTCAGCCATTTTTTTTCCTGTTACTGCAAGTCATTGCTAGTTTGACCACCAGAGGGTGTCTTTGAGAAGCATTTGATAGTGTTCCGTATTGGCATTACCAGAGAATTTAAAACATTTTTTGTAATAACAGAGTATATGGGATTTATTTTAAGAAATTCATTTGATTAATGTTATGGTGTTTCTATTCAGAGAGAAATGAAAAAAATATGGAGCTGTACAACGTGACGGTCGACAGCACAGGCTATTTTAAAGAGTCCCCACAGGGCACGGGGAAGGAGTCCATGTAATTAAGAATTTGTTCTTAATGGACTTGTCTAGTTAAATAAAGGTTACTCTAAGAGCATGACATTTCTGCAACCTAATTATTGTCTAACCAATACCCAAATAGAGATTAATTGAAAATAAAAATCTCATTGATTTATCAAGACCAGTCCGCATGCTCGTCTCAGAGCAGCACGAAATGTGAAACGGTGTAAAAATAGATGTAGGCTTTTACTCCTAACTTCAATATGGTCTTTACATAAATAAAACCTACACCACTTTTAATAATATATCTACTCATATTTTTTTCAATAATTACATGTAGAGGATTGGAGGACTATAAATATCTAAGGGGCATTTTCCATTAGGATGTGTTACGGTTTTCTTGCTGTGAAGGAGAGGCGGACCAAAATGCAGCGTGGGTATTTTGATTCATGGTTCTTTAATAAAGAATCTACACATGAACAAACTAACAAAACAAGTGACGTGAAAAAAAACCTAAACAGCCTAATCTGGCACAAACAAACACAGAGACAGGAAGAATCACCCACTAAACACTCAAAGACTATGGCTGCCTAAATATGGTTCCCAATCAGAGACAACAATAATCACCTGCCTCTGATTGAGAACCGCTTCAGGCAACCATAGACTTTTCTAGACAACCCCACGACACCACTATCCCATAACCTACAACAAACCCCTAGACAAAACACACCACATAATTAACCCATGTCACACCCTGGCCTGACCAAAATAATAAAGAAAACAGAAAATACTAAGACCAGGGCGTGACAGGATGTGAGAATATCTGAGGGGCTTTTATATCATTCTAAATGAATTAATAATCGCTTTGTTTAAAAAAGTAACTCTATTTTGGGGATTTCGTTTTCATTTAACAGAGTGAGCAAGAACAAGGCCATTCTTGAACCTGGGGTGAGACATTCTCACTAATTTGTAAATAAAGGCCAGTTTGTTTTTTAGAATTATTTATTTCTGGAGAAACCTAACGTGATCACTTAGCAGACATCACTGGTTTATATTCAGTCAACACATTTTAACAATATCATGGAATATTTGAGTTAATTTCTCCTTGCTTTTGTCAGTCTGTGTCATGGAAAGAGCAGGTCTTCATGAATTGAATGTAGCTAACGTTAGCCCTTTAAATAAATACCTTTCTCCTGTTAAGTCAAACAGCAGATACCTTTGCCAGCTAGATCAGTCAAATAAAGAGGAGCCAGTTTCTGCTCTGCTTGCTTTTACAACTCGCAACAGAGACAGCTGCTGCAGACAGCAGCATAGCCTGTCAGCAGCTAATAGCCTGTCAGCAGCTAATAGCCTGTCAGCAGCATAGCCTGTCAGCAGCATAGCCTGTCAGCAGCTAATAGCCTGTCAGCAGCATAGCCTGTCAGCAGCTAATAGCCTGTCAGCAGCTAATAGCCTGTCAGCAGCTAATAGCCTGTCAGCAGCTGTCAGCAGCATAGCCTGTCAGCAGCTAATAGCCTGTCAGCAGCATAGCCTGTCAGCAGCTAATAGCCTGTCAGCAGCTAATAGCCTGTCAGCAGCTAATAGCCTGTCAGCAGCTAATAGCCTGTCAGCAGCTAATAGCCTGTCAGCAGCATAGCCTGTCAGCAGCTAATAGCCTGTCAGCAGCATAGCCTGTCAGCAGCTAATAGCCTGTCAGCAGCATAGCCTGTCAGCAGCATAGCCTGTCAGCAGCTAATAGCCTGTCAGCAGCTAATAGCCTGTCAGCAGCTAATAGCCTGTCAGCAGCTAATAGCCTGTCAGCAGCATAGCCTGTCAGCAGCTAATAGCCTGTCAGCAGCATAGCCTGTCAGCAGCATAGCCTGTCAGCAGCTAATAGCCTGTCAGCAGCATAGCCTGTCAGCAGCTAATAGCCTGTCAGCAGCTAACTGCCTACCCCACCGCTATGAGGCATCCACATGGTCCTAAAGCACACAGATTCCTTTTTTAGTGTCACAGTGCAATAGTAAAACAGGGGGGGGTACAAAATGTCAATATTAGAATGATGTGCCCCTCCTTAGTAGAACAGTCCCCCGGCTTAGACAGGGCTAACACACTTGTGGGTTAACCTGTCTCCTCCCTTTCATCTATACTGATTGAAGTGGATTTAACAAGTAACATCAATAAGGAATCATAGCTTTCACCTGGTCAGTCTATGTCATGGAAAGAGCAGGTGTTCATGTAATGTACTCAGTGTATATAGATTGCGGTTGATAGAGCTGGGTACGTTCCAGGTCATCGTTATTGCAGTCGTGTTGCACAGAGGATTACATCTCATTACATGGAGTTGTTCAACTTCTCAATATCCAGATTAATATGATGTATCAATGTTCTGCACGTCTCAACAGAGACTACCTGGAAGTCTACCAGTGTTAATTAACCAGATTAATATGATGTATCAATTGTTACGAACCCCTTTTGCCCTGCAGTCTAGGGGGGATGGAAACGAGACCCGTAATAAATATATATATATATATCTCATGCAAATCACCCCAGTGAAAATGTAACAGTGAGAACTAAATACCACGGACAACCTAAATCTACCGTCAAACAGGTTTATTTCAAACACACGGTAATGGGGGTGTGGGGAAAAGGGGCAGAGACAGATAAATAAATAATAAATACCCAAACCAACCCCTAAGCTAGTCTAGCCTGCTTTAAGAACAACTAGCGAACTAACCAAAAAATACAGTGGGTGGTCCGCCCAGTTCTAACTAGGGTATTCAGACACTGTTTTCCTACAGGTAATAACCCTAACCCTAACCCTAGCCCTAACCCTACGGGTAATGTTGGCCCATGGGTGACTTGGCTGGTTATAGCCTACACTACACTAACCCTAACCCTAACCCTAACCCTACGGGTAATGTTGGCCCATGGGCAACTTGGCTGGTTATAGCCTACACTACACTAACCCTAACCCTAACCCTAACACTAACCCTAGCCCTAACCCTAACCCTAACCCTACGGGTAATGTTGGCCCATGGGCAACTTGGCTGGTTATAGCCTACACTACACTAACCCTAACCCTAACCCTAACCCTAACACTAACCCTAGCCCTAACCCTAACCCTAACCCTACGGGTAATGTTGGCCCATGGGCAACTTGGCTGGTTATAGCCTTTCCCCACCAACAAACAGTCATACACTACACTACACTACACTACACTACACTACAATACAATACAATACTATACTATACTATACTATACTATACTATACTCACAGGATAACGGACAAAAGAGACATGTAGGTGCAACAATAAAGAGAGATCTGATTGGGTTACTTTTAAACCAAGAGATGTGATTGGGTAAGGGGAGAGATCTGATTGAGATACTTTTAAACCAAGGGAAAGGGGATGTGATTGGGTAAGGGGAAAGGAGCAGGTGTGTCTTCTAATTAGAGATCTGATTGAGATACTTTTAAACCAAGGGAAAGGGGATGTGATTGGGTAAGGGGAAAGGAGCAGGTGTGTCTTCTAATTAGAGATCTGATTGAGATACTTTTAAACCAAGGGAAAGGGGATGTGATTGGGTAAGGGGAAAGGAGCAGGTGTGTCTTCTGATTAGAGACTGATTGGCGACTGATTAGGGAATGATGATTGCCACCTATGAGTCTCCTGTGAGAAGGAGAGAAATACACACAGGATACAATGTTCATGTAAATGTGAGTGTTTGGCACATCTCACAACACTGGTGTCTAGGGGTTGATTTGGTACTAGGCCAGACTAGTGTCTAGGGGTTGATTTGGTACTAGGCCAGACTAGTGTCTAGGGGTTGATTTGGTACAAGGCCAGACTAGTGTCTAGGGGTTGATTTGGTACAAGGCCAGACTAGTTTCTAGGTGTTGATTTGGTACCTGCCCAGACTAGTGTCTAGGGTTGATTTGGTACTAGGCCAGACTAGTGTCTAGGGGTTGATTTGGTACTAGGCCAGACTAGTGTCTAGGGGTTGATTTGGTACTAGGCCAGACTAGTGTCTAGGGGTTAATTTGGTACTAGGCCAGACTAGTGTCTAGGGGTTCATTTGGTACTAGGCCAGATAAGTGTTTAGCGGTTCATTTGGTACTAGGCCAGATAAGTGTCTTGCGGTTAATTTGGTACTAGGCCAGACTAGTGTCTAGGGGTTGATTTGGTACTAGGCCAGACAAGTGTCTAGGGGTTAATTTGGTACTAGGCCAGACAGTGTCTAGTGGTTGATTTGGTACTAGGCCAGACTAGTGTCTAGGGGTTGATTTGGTACTAGGCCAGACTAGTGTCTAGGGGTTGATTTGGTACTAGGCCAGACTAGTGTCTAGGGGTTAATTTGGTACTAGGCCAGACTAGTGTCTAGTGGTTGATTTGGTACTAGGCCAGACAAGTGTCTAGTGGTTGATTTGGTACTAGGCCAGACTAGTGTCTAGGGGTTGATTTGGTACTAGGCCAGACTAGTGTCTACCGGTTGATTTGGTACTAGGCCAGACTAGTGTCTAGGGGTTAATTTGGTACTAGGCCAGACTAGTGTCTAGGGGTTGATTTGGTACTAGGCCAGACTAGTGTCTAGGGGTTGATTTGGTACCTGCCAGACAAGTGTCTACCGGTTGATTTGGTACTAGGCCAGACTAGTGTCTAGGGGTTAATTTGGTACTAGGCCAGACTAGTGTCTAGGGGTTAATTTGGTACTAGGCCAGACTAGTGTCTAGGGGTTAATTTGGTACTAGGCCAGACTAGTGTCTAAGGGTTGATTTGGTACTAGGCCAGACTAGTGTCTAGGGGTTAATTCGGTACTAGCCCAGACAAGTGTCTAGGGGTTAATTTGGTACTAGGCCAGACACTTGAGGCAGTAGTGAACACAGAGTAACAGCACACCACCCTGCATCCCACTGCTGGCCTGCTTCTGAAGCTAAGCAGGGTTGGTCCTGGTTGGTCCCTTTATGGGAGACCAGATGCTGCTGGCCTGCTTCTGAAGCTAAGCAGGGTTGGTCCTGGTCAGTTCCTGGATGGGAGACCAGATGCTGCTGGAAGTGGTGTTGGAGGGCCAGTAGGAGGCACTCTTTCCTCGGATCTAAAAAATATCCCAATGCCCCAGGGCAGTGGGGACGTTGCCTGTGTAGGGTGCTGTCTTTCAGATGGGACGTTAAACGGGTGTCCTGGCTCTCTGAGGCCATTAAAGATCCCATTGCACTTTTTGTAAGAGTAGGGGTGTTAACCCTGGTGTCCTGGCTAACTTCCCAAGCTGTCCCTCATACTATCAAGGTCACCTAATCATCCCCAGTTTACAATTGGCTCATTCATCCCCTCCCCTGTAACTATTCCCCAGGTTGTTTCTGTAAATGAGAACGTGTTCTAAGTCAACTTACCTGTTAAATTTATAAAGTTGGGTTATTGTAGACTGATGAAATGTCCTCCCTCTAGTGGTGAAAACAGAGAACTGCATGGTTATTATAGACTGATGTCACGTCCTCCCTCTAGTGGTGAAAACAGAGAACTGCATGGTTATTATAGACTGATGTCACGTCCTCCCTCTAGTGGTGACAACAGAGTACTGCAGGGTTAATATAGACTGATGACACTTCCTCCCTCTAGTGTTGACAACAGAGAACTGCATGGTTATTATAGACTGATGTCACGTCCTCCCTCTAGTGGTGACAACAGAGAACTGCATGGTTATTATAGACTGATGACACGTCCTCCCTCTAGTGGTGACAACAGAGAACTGCAGGGTTAATATAGACTGATGACACTTCCTCCCTCTAGTGGTGACAACAGAGAACTGCATGGTTATTATAGACTGATGTCACGTCCTCCCTCTAGTGGTGACAGAGAACTGCATGGTTATTACAGACTGATGACACGTCCTCCCTCTAGTGGTGACAGAGAACTGCAGGGTTATCATAGACTGATGACACGTCCTCCCTCTAGTGGTGACAGAGAACTGCATGGTTATTATAGACTGATGACACGTCCTCCCTCTAGTGGTGAAAACAGAGAACTGCAGGGCTATTATAGACTGATGACACTTCCTCCCTCTAGTGGTGAAAACAGAGTACTGCAGGGTTATTATAGACTGATGTCCGTAATGTAATAATATAATCTGTATAATCTGATCACATTCATTATCTCTGTCATTAACATATTATTGAATGTATTATTTTGAAACATTTAAAATAGAAACCTCAGAAACAGGTGGAACATGGGAAACATTTCAAATAGAAACCTCAGAAACAGGTGGAACATGGGAAACATTTCAAATAGAAACCTCAGAAACAGGTGGAACATGGGAAACATTTCAAATAGAAACCTCAGAAACAGGTGGAACATGGGAAACATTTCAAATAGAAACCTCAGAAACAGGTGGAACATGGGAAACATTTAAAATAGAAACCTCAGAAACAGGTGGAACATGGGAAACATTTCAAATAGAAACCTCAGAAACAGGTGGAACATGGAAAAAAAAGACAACAGATATGAACGTTTTGTTGATTTATTAGTTATAATATAACATTATTTTGCATGACTTTTTAGGTTAATTATTATTTTGAAGCAGATGCAGACGTCTCGTTCACACAATTAAACACATGATACGTCCTGGAGCTCAGGAAGGAGTTGTAGAACAGACTATCACTATAAAACACATGATATGTCCTGGAGCTCAGGAAGGAGTTGTAGAACAGACTATCACTATAAAACACATGATATGTCCTGGAGCTCAGGAAGGAGTTGTAGAACAGACTATCACTATAAAACACATGATATGTCCTGGAGCTCAGGAAGGAGTTGTAGAACAGACTATCACTATAAAACACATGATATGTCCTGGAGCTCAGGAAGGAGTTGTAGTCAGACAGACTATCACTATAAAACACATGATATGTCCTGGAGCTCAGGAAGGAGTTGTAGAACAGACTATCACTATAAAACACATGATATGTCCTGGAGCTCAGGAAGGAGTTGTAGAACAGACTATCACTATAAAACACATGATATGTCCTGGAGCTCAGGAAGGAGTTGTAGAACAGACTATCACTATAAAACACATGATATGTCCTGGAGCTCAGGAAGGAGTTGTAGAACAGACTATCACTATTAAACACATGATATGTCCTGGAGCTCAGGAAGGAGTTGTAGTCAGACAGACTATCACTATAAAACACATGATATGTCCTGGAGCTCAGGAAGGAGTTGTAGTCAGACAGACTATCACTATAAAACACATGATACGTCCTGGAGCTCAGGAAGGAGTTGTAGTCAGACAGACTATCACTATAAAACACATGATATGTCCTGGAGCTCAGGAAGGAGTTGTAGTCAGACAGACTATCACTATAAAACACATGATATGTCCTGGAGCTCAGGAAGGAGTTGTAGTCAGACAGACTATCACTATAAAACACATGATATGTCCTGGAGCTCAGGAAGGAGTTGTAGAACAGACTATCACTATAAAACACATGATATGTCCTGGAGCTCAGGAAGGAGTTGTAGAACAGACTATCACTATTAAACACATGATATGTCCTGGAGCTCAGGAAGGAGTTGTAGAACAGACTTTCACTATAAAACACATGATACGTCCTGGAGCTCAGGAAGGAGTTGTAGAACAGACAGACTATCACTATTAAACACATGATATGTCCTGGAGCTCAGGAAGGAGTTGTAGAACAGACAGACTATCACTATTAAACACATGATACGTCCTGGAGCTCAGGAAGGAGTTGTAGAACAGACTATCACTATAAAACACATGATACGTCCTGGAGCTCAGGAAGGAGTTGTAGAACAGACAGACTATCACTATTAAACACATGATACGTCCTGGAGCTCAGGAAGGAGTTGTAGAACAGACTATCACTATAAAACACATGATATGTCCTGGAGCTCAGGAAGGAGTTGTAGAACAGACTATCACTATTAAACACATGATACGTCCTGGAGCTCAGGAAGGAGTTGTAGAACAGACTGACTATCACTATAAAACACATGATACGTCCTGGAGCTCAGGAAGGAGTTGTAGAACAGACTATCACTATTAAACACATGATACGTCCTGGAGCTCAGGAAGGAGTTGTAGAACAGACTGACTATCACTATAAAACACAGGATATGTCCTGGAGCTCAGGAAGGAGTTGTAGAACAGACTATCACTATAAAACACATGATATGTCCTGGAGCTCAGGAAGGAGTTGTAGAACAGACTGACTATCACTATAAAACACATGATACGTCCTGGAGCTCAGGAAGGAGTTGTAGAACAGACAGACTATCACTATAAAACACATGATATGTCCTGGAGCTCAGGAAGGAGTTGTAGAACAGACTGACTATCACTATAAAACACATGATATGTCCTGGAGCTCAGGAAGGAGTTGTAGTCAGACAGACTATCACTATAAAACACATGATATGTCCTGGAGCTCAGGAAGGAGTTGTAGAACAGACTATCACTATAAAACACATGATATGTCCTGGAGCTCAGGAAGGAGTTGTAGAACAGACTATCACTATAAAACACATGATATGTCCTGGAGCTCAGGAAGGAGTTGTAGAACAGACTATCACTATAAAACACATGATATGTCCTGGAGCTCAGGAAGGAGTTGTAGTCAGACAGACTATCACTATAAAACACATGATACGTCCAGGAGCTCAGGAAGGAGTTGTAGTCAGACAGACTATCACTATAAAACACATGATATGTCCTGGAGCTCAGGAAGGAGTTGTAGTCAGACAGACTATCACTATAAAACACAGGATATGTCCTGGAGCTCAGGAAGGAGTTGTAGTCAGACAGACTATCACTATTAAACACATGATATGTCCTGGAGCTCAGGAAGGAGTTGTAGTCAGACAGACTATCACTATAAAACACATGATATGTCCTGGAGCTCAGGAAGGAGTTGTAGAACAGACTATCACTATTAAACACATGATATGTCCTGGAGCTCAGGAAGGAGCTGTAGTCAGACAGACTATCACTATAAAACACATGATATGTCCTGGAGCTCAGGAAGGAGTTGTAGAACAGACAGACTATCACTATTAAACACATGATATGTCCTGGAGCTCAGGAAGGAGTTGCAGTCAGACAGACTATCACTATAAAACACATGATATGTCCTGGAGCTCAGGAAGGAGTTGTAGTCAGACAGACTATCACTATAAAACACATGATATGTCCTGGAGCTCAGGAAGGAGTTGTAGAACAGACTATCACTATAAAACACATGATATGTCCTGGAGCTCAGGAAGGAGTTGTAGAACAGACTATCACTATAAAACACATGATATGTCCTGGAGCTCAGGAAGGAGTTGTAGAACAGACTATCACTATTAAACACATGATATGTCCTGGAGCTCAGGAAGGAGTTGTAGAACAGACTGACTATCACTATAAAACACAGGATACGTCCTGGAGCTCAGGAAGGAGTTGTAGAACAGACAGACTATCACTATTAAACACATGATATGTCCTGAAGCTCAGGAAGGAGTTGTAGAACAGACTATCACTATTAAACACATGATACGTCCTGGAGCTCAGGAAGGAGTTGTAGTCAGACAGACTATCACTATTAAACACATGATATGTCCTGGAGCTCAGGAAGGAGTTGTAGAACAGACTATCACTATAAAACACATGATACGTCCTGGAGCTCAGGAAGGAGTTGTAGAACAGACAGACTATCACTATTAAACACATGATATGTCCTGGAGCTCAGGAAGGAGTTGTAGTCAGACAGACTATCACTATTAAACACATGATATGTCCTGGAGCTCAGGAAGGAGTTGTAGTCAGACAGACTATCACTATTAAACACATGATACGTCCTGGAGCTCAGGAAGGAGTTGTAGAACAGACTATCACTATAAAACACATGATATGTCCTGGAGCTCAGGAAGGAGTTGTAGAACAGACTATCACTATTAAACCCATGATATGTCCTGGAGCTCAGGAAGGAGTTGTAGAACAGACAGACTATCACTATTAAACACATGATACGTCCTGGAGCTCAGGAAGGAGTTGTAGAACAGACAGACTATCACTATAAAACACATGATATGTCCTGGAGCTCAGGAAGGAGTTGTAGAACAGACTGACTATCACTATTAAACACATGATACGTCCTGGAGCTCAGGAAGGAGTTGTAGAACAGACTATCACTATTAAACACATGATACGTCCTGGAGCTCAGGAAGGAGTTGTAGAACAGACTATCACTATAAAACACATGATATGTCCTGGAGCTCAGGAAGGAGTTGTAGTCAGACAGACTATCACTATAAAACACATGATATGTCCTGGAGCTCAGGAAGGAGTTGTAGAACAGACTATCACTATAAAACACATGATACGTACTGGAGCTCAGGAAGGAGTTGTAGTCAGACAGACTATCACTATTAAACACATGATATGTCCTGGAGCTCAGGAAGGAGTTGTAGAACAGACTATCACTATTAAACACATGATATGTCCTGGAGCTCAGGAAGGAGTTGTAGTCAGACAGACTATCACTATTAAACACATGATACGTCCTGGAGCTCAGGAAGGAGTTGTAGAACAGACTATCACTATAAAACACATGATACGTCCTGGAGTTCAGGAAGGAGTTGTAGAACAGACTGACTATCACTATAAAACACAGGATACGTCCTGGAGCTCAGGAAGGAGTTGTAGAACAGACTATCACTATTAAACACATGATATGTCCTGGAGCTCAGGAAGGAGTTGTAGAACAGACTGACTATCACTATAAAACACATGATATGTCCTGGAGCTCAGGAAGGAGTTGTAGTCAGACAGACTATCACTATAAAACACATGATATGTCCTGGAGCTCAGGAAGGAGTTGTAGAACAGACTGACTATCACTATTAAACACAGGATACGTCCTGGAGCTCAGGAAGGAGTTGTAGAACAGACTATCACTATTAAACCCATGATACGTCCTGGAGCTCAGGAAGGAGTTGCAGTCAGACAGACTATCACTATTAAACCCATGATACGTCCTGGAGCTCAGGAAGGAGTTGTAGTCAGACAGACTATCACTATTAAACCCATGATACGTCCTGGAGCTCAGGAAGGAGTTGCAGTCAGACAGACTATCACTATTAAACCCATGATACGTCCTGGAGCTCAGGAAGGAGTTGTAGTCAGACAGACTATCACTATTAAACACATGATATGTCCTGGAGCTCAGGAAGGAGTTGTAGTCAGACAGACTATCACTATTAAACACATGATACGTCCTGGAGCTCAGGAAGGAGTTGTAGTCAGACAGACTATCACTATTAAACACATGATACGTCCTGAAGCTCAGGAAGGAGTTGTAGTCAGACAGACTATCACTATTAAACCCATGATATGTCCTGGAGCTCAGGAAGGAGTTGTAGAACAGACTATCACTATTAAACACATGATATGTCCTGGAGCTCAGGAAGGAGTTGTAGTCAGACAGACTATCACTATTAAACACATGATATGTCCTGGAGCTCAGGAAGGAGTTGTAGAACAGACTATCACTATAAAACACAGGATACGTCCTGGAGCTCAGGAAGGAGTTGTAGAACAGACTATCACTATTAAACACATGATACGTCCTGGAGCTCAGGAAGGAGTTGCAGTCAGACAGGGAGAAAGTGAGTTTACGTGGTTTAAATGAAAACATATTGTCAATATAACTCACAAGATCAGAACAACACATATGGTTCCCTCTGTCTAAAACATCTGGGGAGAACAGTAGGACAGTAGAGAACATGCCAAAACAACTGGGGAGAACAGTAGAACAGTAGAGGACATCCCAAAACAACTGGGGAGAACAGTAGAACAGTAGAGGACATCCCAAAACAACTGGGGAGAACAGTAGAACAGTAGAGGACATCCCAAAACAACTGGGGGGAACAGTAGAGGACATTCCAAAACATCTGGGGAGAACAGTAGAATAGTAATGGGAAACTAAAGGAAATGAAGGGCCAAAAGGCTTTAGACCATCAAAAGTGGAGAGGTCTTGTCTCTGCCTTATGGACACCAAGATGATAACAACGTGAGGTTGACCTTATAGACACAAAGATGATAACAAGATGAGGTTGACCTTATGGACACCAAGATGATAACAAGATGATGTTGGCTTTATGGGCACAAAGAGGATAACAAGATGAGGTTGACCTTATGGACACCAAGATGATAACAAGATGAGGTTGGCTTTATGGGCACAAAGATGAGGTTGACCTTATGGACACCAAAATGATAACAAGATGAGGTTGACCTTATGGGCACCAAGATGATAACAAGTTGAGGTTGACCTTATGGGCACCAAGATGATAACAAGATGAGGTTGACCTTACGGGAACCAAGATGATAACAAGATGAGGTTGACATTATGGGCACCAAGATGATAACAAGATGAGGTTGACCTTATGGGCACCAAGATGATAACAAGATGAGGTTGACCTTATGGACACCAAGATGATAACAAGATGAGGTTGACCTTATGGGCACCAAGATGATAACACGATGAGGTTGACCTTTTGGGAACCAAGATGATAACAAGATTAGGTTGACATTATGGGCACCAAGATGATAACAAGATGAGGTTGACCTTATGGACACCAAGATGATAACAAGATGAGGTTGACCTTATGGGCACCAAGATGAGGTTGACCTTATGGACACCAAAATGATAACAAGATGAGGTTGACCTTATGGGCACCAAGATGATAACAAGTTGAGGTTGACCTTATGGGCACCAAGATGATAACAAGATGAGGTTGACCTTACGGGAACCAAGATGATAACAAGATGAGGTTGACATTATGGTCACCAAGATGATAACAAGATGAGGTTGACCTTATGGACACCAAGATGATAACAAGATGAGGTTGACCTTATGGGCACCAAGATGATAACAAGATGAGGTTGACCTTATGGACACCAAGATGATAACAAGATGAGGTTGACCTTATGGGCACCAAGATGATAACAAGATGAGGTTGACCTTACGGGAACCAAGATGATAACAAGATTAGGTTGACATTATGGGCAGCAAGATGATAACAAGATGAGGTTGACCTTATGGGCACCAATATGATAACAAGATGAGGTTGACCTTATGGGCACCAAGATGATAACAATATGAGGTTGACCTTATGGACACAAAGATGATAACAAGATGAGGTTGACCTTATGGGCACCAAGATGAGGTTGACCTTATGGACACCAAAATGATAACAAGATGAGGTTGACCTTATGGGCACCAAGATGATAACAAGATGAGGTTGGCTTTATGGACACCAAGATGATAACAAGATGAGGTTGGCCTTATGGACACCTAGATGTTAACAAGTTGAGGTTGGCCTTATGGACACCATGATGATAACAAGATGAGGTTGACCTTATGGACACCAAGATGATAACAAGATGAGGTTGGCTTTATGGACACCAAGATGATAACAAGATGAGGTTGGCCTTACGGGAACCAAGATGATAACAAGATGAGGTTGACATTATGGTCACCAAGATGATAACAAGATGAGGTTGACCTTATGGACACCAAGATGATGACAAGATGAGGTTGACCTTATGGGCACCAAGATGATAACAAGATGAGGTTGACCTTATGGACACCAAGATGATAACAAGATGAGGTTGACCTTATGGGCACCAAGATGATAACAAGATGAGGTTGACCTTACGGGAACCAAGATGATAACAAGATTAGGTTGGCTTTATGGACACCAAGATGATAACAAGATGAGGTTGACCTTATGGACACCAAGATGATAACAAGATGAGGTTGGCTTTATGGACACCAAGATGATAACAAGATGAGGTTGGCCTTATGGGCACCAAGATGATAACAAGATGAGGTTGGCCTTATGGACACCAAGATGATAACAAGATGAGGTTGGCCTTATGGACACCAAGATGATAACAAGATGAGGTTGACCTTATGGGCACCAAGATGATAACAAGATGAGGTTGGCCTTATGGACACCAAGATGATAACAAGACGAGGTTGACCTTATGGGCACCAAGATGATAACAAGATGAGGTTGGCCTTATGGACACCAAGATGATAACAAGATGAGGTTGGCCTTATGGACACCAAGATGATAACAAGACGAGGTTGGCCTGTTAAATAAAGAAACACACTCTATTCAACCAATCAGGTCTTTGAGGGAACATGAACTCTCCATTTTCAACAAGGTCTTGAAAAACCTCTTCATACTGCCCATATCTGCATCCCAGAACGTCTTCTCAAACTGAGGATGGTCATCATCGTCACCATCATCGTCATTGTCACCACCACCATCACCACCATCCCCATGGTCATCGTCCTCATCATCAATGCTTCTCCTCATCATCCACATCACGTAATGGGGATCCCTCATCTCCTTCATCATGTCATGGTGACTCCTCATTTCCCTCATCTTGTCACGGATTCCCCTCATCACGTCATGGCGACTCCTCCTCATCATGGCTCCGTCACCGTCAGCGTGGCTTTTCCTGGCATGGTCTGTAAACGCTGACAGATTGAACTTGAAGTGAACTGGAATGTCCTCAGGGTCGATGTGTTTAAAGAGTTGCCTTCCATCTGCATGTGTCAACAGGATCACCATCTTCCATTTCTTCCATCTCTTCATTTCTTTACAATCTTCAGAGTCTAGATCCCTAAACTCAGCCGCATCGCACACAGAGCACAGAGCATTGACCCAGATCTGGCCCAAATCTAATGATCTACACTTGTCTTGTCTGTCATAGATAATGGTGAGAGAGAAGGGGATCTGAAATCCATCCTGGTAATTGATTTCATATATCATTGTAGATACCTCGTCATCTTGGGGTAGCTTGAAGCGGAACCCATTCTCCCACTGAACTCCCAGGATGTAGTTGATCATCAGCTCCATTACCTGGTCTTTGTCTCCCACCAGATAGATTGTCCTCCTGGTCCTGGAACTCTGCTCTCCAAACCTGAGCCTGGCTACTTCATCCACCGGCGGTATCGTTTCCATGGGGATCTCATAAACAGACGGCGAGCCAGGGTGCTTCAATTCACTCTTTTCTTTTACACCGTCAGCCAATCGTGTGGTCTTTGAGAGAGTGGCGATGACGACTGGTGAGCTCCACTTGCTGATTCCAGCTTCACCACAGTCGTATCTGACTCTCACTGTGTATTTTGTGAGGGACTGCAGTCCGGCGATGATGCAGACGTTGTCTTTGGAAGTCCTCTTCATCCACTCTGCATCCCCCTCACTCTCCTCTGTGGGCACCTCTTTGTGTTCTACCACATAGTTCTGAATCTTGACCCCTTGTCCAATCACAGACGGCGTTGGACAGCACACCATGAGCTCAGTGGAGTAGGCTTTGATTTCAGGCTTACTGGGAGGGCAGGAAGGCAAGGTTTTGATGATGTCACTAACCTCGCTGCCTGGACCAAGGCCGGCTGAACACACGGCTCTGTATTTGAACTTGTACCCTGTACTGGGAAGCAGTCCAGACACTGTGTAGGCTGCGTCAGATTCAGACGTCTTCTCGCTGCTCCATCCATCTTTCTCATTAATACAGTATTCTATCAGGTAGTGGGTGACGTCATGGGCTCCCCTATCAGGAGGGAGCAACTCCAACTCCACACTGTTGTGAGTTCTGTCACATGCTGTTGGCTTCTCAAGTTTAGATGGAGGTTCCCAATGCTCGTTTCTTATGGATCCATTCTCATAAAGGTAAATGCTGGCTCCTTCTTGTTCCTTGTTGGGAATGGAGGCCAAGAGGAAACGTGATTGTGTGTCCTCTTTGTTAGCTTCGGCAAAATCTTTGAAAAGTCCAGCTTGCTTGTCCATGTCATCAAATACATTATCAGAATGGTACCATCTTGTCAGATCAGGTTTAACTGGAACTAAGGCTTGTGTGTTCTCAGAGCTTGGGGAATCCAAAGCTGACAAGACAGAGTCCTCACACCCCAGAGAGGTGAAAGTGAAACATACAACACGCTTCACCTTTGAGTTCAAAACCTCTTTGTCAAGTTCCTTCTTCGATGTGACTATCTTGGTGGAACACATCTGACTGTAGTCCTCTGTAATCATGCTTAGGAATCGATCAACCACATTGATCTCTCTCTCAATGCGATCCATACATTCACTGAGGATGTTGCTGTTGAAACGGAACTCTTGCTGCTTTGTCAAGAATTCGTACAACACCCTCTCTTCCTTTTCTCCCCCTCTAATAGACGGAAGGAGGTCTGCCAAAGTAGTCTTCAAATGCTCTGTGAAACACAGTTTTTTAAAGGTTTTCACTTTGGCATCAATTTCCTTGAAGTATTTTACTGGCTTGCTTCTCATTGCGTCGTTGCATCTCATCTCCAGCTCACTGAGGTCTTCCAGCACAGTCTGCCATTGGTCAACTAAGCTTCCACTGATCTGACAAACCATCTGGGTGGCGGTTGGGTCCAATTCTTTTAACGGAAGTAGATTCACTTGCACAGGAACCCCCTCACCTACCTTCTGAGGCAAGGTTTTGTAGGTGTCCATGGCATCTTGAAAAGATACAGGATTGTTTTCCAGGAGAACGTCCCCATGGAATCTACAAGAGAACTTGTCAGTTTTAGTTTCAGAAGTGTTCTTCTTGTCTAAATCACTCTCACCCCCAATAGAAACATAGGGAACGCTATTAAGCGTCATTTTAAAGCTTCCCTCAATGTCTTTACGGTCCTCGTCACTTGAGACCTCACGATCGAACACAAAGAAAGCATTTGCTCCGTAAAGTATACCTGTGACCACATGTGTAGCTATGCCTTGGCTAAAAACCTCCTTGTACTTTATGTGTTCCTGCCCAAGGTGGTTCATGGACAGTTGAGTGTTTTTCTTAGTGATGGTGTACCAAAGTGTGACTCTTGCCTGATTCTGAGACTCTTTAACATCTTTCAAATACTTTGCTGATCCCTCCACCTTAACCAGCCCTGCCAAACA
Source organism: Oncorhynchus mykiss (assembly GCF_013265735.2). Taxonomy (NCBI): domain Eukaryota; kingdom Metazoa; phylum Chordata; class Actinopteri; order Salmoniformes; family Salmonidae; genus Oncorhynchus; species Oncorhynchus mykiss. The sequence continues at coordinate 2,656,045 of NW_023493659.1, forward strand.
GCTTGTTTTGAGAGAGCCGTTCACATTTAACACAGAGTATTTGTCAGCTGTAGAGTCAGATGTGATGACTCTGAAGTCGGTGAAAGGCTCGTCTGTCGTAATGATGTCCCTTCTGAGTGCTTCCTCGTCCCACAGCGTCAGGCCTGTAATCAGAGGAGACAAACCAAACACTAACAGTTATTTTATTGTGTGTGGATATGTATGTATGTATGTATGTATGTATGTATGTATGGGATATGTATGTATGTCTGACTGACTGACTGGCTGACTGACTGACTGACTGACTGAGTAGTGAGCAAGCGTGCTACCTGGAATGAGGTGATCATTGCGACAGTCATACAGCATTCCCAGGGAGAAGGGCCGTCCCAGTGCTGCTAGAGTCAAAGTTTGGTTTGAGCAAGGATCCATAGTAGGAAGTCACTGGTGGTCAGAATAAAACAAACAGAATAACTTGATGCATCACTGGTGGTCAGAATAAAACAAACAGAATAACTTGATGCATCTCTGGTAGTCAGAATAAAACAAACAGAATAACTTGATGCATCACTGGTAGTAAGAATAAAACAAACAGAATAACTTGATGCATCACTGGTAGTCAGAATAAAACAAACAGAATGACTTGAAGCATTACTGGTGGTCAGAATAAAACAAACAGAATAACTTGATGCATCACTACTTGAGTTCAATCACCTCTTGAAAATATCAATATAACATGAAAATTAAAAACAGTTGTCTATTGGCCACAATGTATCATCACATTAATCACTGTTTCCCTGGAAAAAATCACTAAGGACTCATTCATTGTCATGAAGTTAACCTCTTACTTCTACCCCCTCCTTTTTCGAACATTCTGTTAAAAATCGCGCAACTTTTCAGCGTCCTGCTACTCATGCCAGGAATATAGTATATGCATATGATTAGTATGTGTGGATAGAAAACACTCTGAAGTTTCTAAAACTGGTTAAATCACGGCTGTGACTATAACAGATCGTGTGTTTCATTGAAAAACGCAAGAAAAACTGCTCTCTGAAAGCTAAAAATAATTTTCCATAAGTCACTTTCATGGGTTGTTAAAAGGGGACAAAATTTAATATCGACCTGCATGCAATCCATACAAATCATTTTCAATGGAATTTTTTGTTGGAAAAACCAACTATCTGGATTCCGTTTCTTCCGGTCTCCACCAGGATGTTTTCAATGTGGACATTGGCAGCCATTGATTTGCAGACGAGGAGCTATTGAATACACATCGCCCTGTAATCATTTTGATAGATTATAAACGTTTACTAATACCTAAAGTTGGATTACAAAAGTATTTCGAAGTGTTTTGTGAAAGTTTATCGTCGACTTTTTTAATTTAAAAAAAATGACGCAGCGTTTAAAAACAATGTTTTTTTCTGAATGACACAGCTTCCATAGAAAGCTATTTTGGGTATATATGGACTGATTTAAACGAAAAAAAAGACCCAATAGTGATGTTTATGGGGCATATAGGAGTGCCAAGAAAGAAGCTCGTCAAAGGTAATGAATGTTTTATATTTTATTTCTACGTTTTGTGCAGCGCCGGATAAGCAAAGTCTTTGTTTACGTCGCATTCAGGCATTTTGGGGTGTTGCATGCTATCAGATAATAGCTTCTCATGCTTTCGCCGAAAAGCATTTTAAAAATCTGACTTGTTGGCTAGGTTCACAACGAGTGTAGCTTTAATTCAATACCCTGCTTGTGAATTTTGATTAAGGTTAGGGGCAAGAAGTTAAGTGAATATAGTAGTGATCCTCGCTATTTGTGCCATGTTACAATTCCCAACAAGTGAGTTAACCTCACTCGGGTAAAGGTCACTATTTTAACCTCCGAATGAAAAGCATGGCCAAAGTAAACTGCCTGCTACTCAGGCCCAGAAGCTAGGATTTGCATACAATTAGTAGGTTTGGGTAGAAAGCACTCCAAAGTTTCCAGAACTGTTAAAATAATGGCTGTAAGTATAACATAACTGATATGGCAGGCGAAAACCCGAGAAAAATCCATCCAGGAAGTAGGATTTTTTATGTTTGTAGTTTTCCATTGATTGTCTATACGGATTCCATTGACATATGACTCAAATTGCAGTTCCTATGGCTTCCACTAGATGTCAACAGTCTTTAGAAATTGTTTCAGGCTTGTATTCTAAAAAATGAGGGAGTAAGACCACTCTGAATGAGTGGACACTGCAGTGTCCCAGAGGTTTTTCATGCACGCGGTCGAGAGCACGCCTTTCATGTTTTCCTTTTATATTGACAAAGATATTGTCCGGTTGAAATATTATTGAGTATTACGACTAAAAACAACCTGTGGATTGATTATAAACATCGTTTGACATGTTTCTACGAACTTTACTGATACTTGTCGGATGTTTTGACTGCCTTTGAGCCTTGAGGAACAAAACGCGGTTTTGGATATAAAGAGGAACTTTATCGAACAAAATAAACATTGGGAGTCTTGTGAGTGCAACCATATGAAGATCATCGAAGGTAAGTGATACATTTTATTGCTATTTCTGACTTGTAATTGTTTGTAATGATTTGTCTGCTGGGCCCTGTCCTCAGATAATCGCATGGTATGCTTTCGCCGTAAAAGCCTTTTTGAAATCTGACACCGTGGTTGGATTAACAAGAAGTTAACTTCTTGACGCAACCCATCCCGTTAGCGGGATCATTTTCATCAACAACCGCTGAATTGCAGAGCGCCACATTCAAAAAAAAGACTAAAAATATTTATATTCATGAAATCACAAGTGCAATATACAGCTTAGCTTTTTGTTAATCCACCTGTCGTGTCAGATTTTGAAAATATGCTTTACAGCGAAAGCAATCCAAGCGTTTGTGTAAGTTTATCGATCACTAGACAAAACATTATGAACACCTAGCTTCAAAGTAGCTTGGTCGCCAAAATCAGAAAATAAATAAAATGAATCGCTTACCTTTGATGATCTTCGGATGTTTTCACTCACGAGACTCCCAGTTACACAATAAATGTTCCTTTTGTTCCATAAAGATTATTTTTATATCCAAAATACCTCCATTTGTTTGGCGCGTTATGTTCAGAAATCCACAGGCTCGAGCGGTCACGACAACGCAGACAAAAATTCCAAATAGTATCCGTAATGTCCACAGAAACATGTCAAACGTTTTTTATAATCAATCCTCAGGTTGTTTTTAAAATATATAATCGATAATATATGAACCGCGACTGTCTCTTTTTCAGTAGGAGAGGGGGAGACAATGGCTGCCTCACTCTGTTGCATAAGCAAAACTCATGCGAACACCCAGCTATCCACTAACGCGATGTTATCTTTCTCGCTCATTTTTCAAAATAAAAGCCTGAAACTATGTCTAAAAAAAGTTGACACCTTGAGGAAGCGATAGGAAAAGGAATCTGGTTGATATCCCTTTAAATGGAGCGAAGGCAGACTATGGAACATGGAGCTTTCAAAATAGAAGCTACTTCCTGGTTTGATTTTCCTCAGGTTTTCGCCTGCAATATCAGTTCTGTCATACTCACAGACAATATTTTGACAGTTTTGGAAACTTTAGAGTGTTTTCTATCCTACCCCGTCAATTATATGCATATTCTAGCATCTGTGCCTGAGAAAATAGGCCGTTTACTTTGGGAACGTTATTTTTCCAAACATAAAAATAGTGCCCCCTAGCTGAAAGAGGTTAATCTTTAAATCGATGTATAACACTTGTATAATGAGTATTTCTGGTTTTGAATTCTGTAATTTTCACTGGATGTCGGCCAGGTGGGACGTTGTATTCATGATGCAGCTCGGCTTTTATTGTGAAGTAATAAAAAGTCTATTTGAACTCGCATGCTCCAGTATTTGTGAAATATGATTGGCCAAAATATTTCCACGACAGGGCCAACCCTCATGCCACGCCCACCAGCACCACAAGCCACGCCCACCAGCACCACAAGCCACGCCCTCACCAGCACCACAAGCCACGCCCTCACCAGCACCACAAGCCACGCCCTCACCAGCACCACAAGCCACGCCCTCACCAGCACCACAAGCCACGCCCTCACCAGCACCACAAGCCACGCAGTCAGCCTGAAACACGCCCCTTTGAAAATGAACACAGGCTGACTTCATTACGCTCATTAACTAAAACTAAGCACGGAAATTGCTGGTTAGGCCACACTGCTGAACCTCCAGGTGACCAACCTTCTAGGAAATATATTCAACATTCTTCAACATACTTCCTTCAAAGACTGTTGGAAAAGCATTCCAGGTGAAGATGGTTGAGAGAATGCCAAGAGTGTGTAAAGCTGTCATCAAGGCAAAGGGTGGCTATTTGACGAATCAAAAAATGTAAATATATTTTGATTTGTTTAACAATTTTTTTGGTTACTACATGATTCCATATGTGTTATTTCATAGTTTTGATGTCTTCACTATTATTCTACAATGTAGAATTATTTTATTGTGATTCGATGTTACAAAACATAACTCTCACTGCTGCAGAGGGACGAGAGACTTGAGAAAACATGTTCTGGTCTGTCATAAAAATAAAAGTGCTGAAAACATGTTGCCATGGAGAACTAGCTAGGTACAGCCGCCTAGCGCTAACATGTTGCCATGGAGAACAAGCTCGGTACAGCCGCCTAGCGCTAACATGTTGCCATGGAGAACAAGCTAGGTACAGCCGCCTAGCGCTAACATGTTGCCATGGAGAACAAGCTCGGTACAGCCGCCTAGCGCTAACATGTTGCCATGGAGAACAAACTAGGTACAGCCGCCTAGCGCTAACATGTTGCCATGGAGAACAAGCTAGGTACAGCCGCCTAGCGCTAACATGTTGCCATGGAGAACAAGCTAGGTACAGCCGCCTAGCGCTAACATATAGCCATGGAGAACAAGCTAGGTACAGCCGCCTAGCGCTAACATATAGCCATGGAGAACAAGCTCGGTACAGCCGCCTAGCGCTAACATGTTGCCATGGAGAACAAGCTAGGTACAGCCGCCTAGCGCTAACATGTTGCCATGGAGAACAAGCTAGGTACAGCCGCCTAGCGCTAACATATAACCATGGAGAACAAGCTAGGTACAGCCGCCTAGCGCTAACATGTTGCCATGGAGAACAAGCTCGGTACAGCCGCCTAGCGCTAACATGTTGCCATGGAGAACAAGCTAGGTACAGCCGCCTAGCGCTAACATGTTGCCATGGAGAACAAGCTAGGTACAGCCGCCTAGCGCTAACATGTTGCCATGGAGAACAAGCTAGGTACAGCCGCCTAGCGCTAACATGTTGCCATGGAGAACAAGCTAGGTACAGCCGCCTAGCGCTAACATGTTGCCATGGAGAACAAGCTAGGTACAGCCGCCTAGCGCTAACATGTTGCCATGGAGAACAAGCTAGGTACAGCCGCCTAGCGCTAACATGTTGCCATGGAGAACAAGCTAGGTACAGCCGCCTAGCGCTAACATGTTGCCATGGAGAACAAGCTAGGTACAGCCGCCTAGCGCTAACATGTTGCCATGGAGAACAAGCTAGGTACAGCCGCCTAGCGCTAACATGTTGCCATGGAGAACAAGCTAGGTACAGCCGCCTAGCGCTAACATGTTGCCATGGAGAACAAGCTAGGTACAGCCGCCTAGCGCTAACATGTTGCCATGGAGAACAAGCTAGGTACAGCTGCCTAGCGCTAACATGTTGCCATGGAGAACAAGCTAGGTACAGCCGCCTAGCGCTAACATGTTGCCATGGAGAACAAGCTAGGTACAGCCGCCTAGCGCTAACATGTTGCCATGGAGAACAAGCTAGGTACAGCCGCCTAGCGCTAACATGTTGCCATGGAGAACAAGCTAGGTACAGCCGCCTAGCGCTAACATGTTGCCATGGAGAACAAGCTAGGTACAGCCGCCTAGCGCTAACATGTTGCCATGGAGAACAAGCTAGGTACAGCCGCCTAGCGCTAACATGTTGCCATGGAGAACAAGCTAGGTACAGCCGCCTAGCGCTAACATGTTGCCATGGAGAACAAGCTAGGTACAGCCGCCTAGCGCTAACATATAACCATGGAGAACAAGCTAGGTACAGCCGCCTAGCGCTAACATATAACCATGGAGAACAAGCTAGGTACAGCCGCCTAGCGCTAACATGTTGCCATGGAGAACAAGCTAGGTACAGCCGCCTAGCGCTAACATGTTGCCATGGAGAACAAGCTAGGTACAGCCGCCTAGCGCTAACATGTTGCCATGGATAAAAAGCTAGGTACAGCCGCCTAGCGCTAACATGTTGCCATGGAGAACAAGCTAGGTACAGCCGCCTAGCGCTAACATATAACCATGGAGAACAAGCTAGGTACAGCCGCCTAGCGCTAACATGTTGCCATGGAGAACAAGCTAGGTACAGCCGCCTAGCGCTAACATGTTGCCATGGAGAACAAGCTAGGTACAGCCGCCTAGCGCTAACATGTTGCCATGGAGAACAAGCTAGGTACAGCCGCCTAGCGCTAACATGTTGCCATGGAGAACAAGCTAGGTACAGCCGCCTAGCGCTAACATGTTGCCATGGAGAACAAGCTAGGTACAGCCGCCTAGCGCTAACATATTGCCATGGAGAACAAGCTAGGTACAGCCGCCTAGCGCTAACATATAACCATGGAGAACAAGCTAGGTACAGCCGCCTAGCGCTAACATATAACCATGGAGAACAAGCTAGGTACAGCCGCCTAGCGCTAACATATAGCCAGAGAATTAAAGATAATATTGTGATGTGTAACCATGTATATAATATCATTACAGATAATATGTAACCATGTGTGACCATGTATATAATATCATTACAGATAATATTGTGATGTGTAACCATGTATATAATATCATTACAGATAATATTGTGATGTGTAACCATGTATATAATATCATTACAGATAATATTGTGATGTGTAACCATGTATATAATATCATTACAGATAATATTGTGATGTGTAACCATGTATATAATATCATTACAGATAATATTGTGATGTGTAACCATGTATATAATATCATTACAGATAATATTGTGATGTGTAACCATGTATATAATATCATTACAGATAATATTGTGATGTGTAACCATGTATATTATATCATTACAGATAATATTGTGATGTGTAACCATGTATATAATATCATTACAGATAATATTGTGATGTGTAACCATGTATATAATATCATTACAGATAATATTGTGATGTGTAACCATGTATATAATATCATTACAGATAATATTGTGATGTGTAACCATGTATATAATATCATTACAGATAATATTGTGATGTGTAACCATGTATATAATATCATTACAGATAATATTGTGATGTGTAACCATGTATATAATATCATTACAGATAATATTGTGATGTGTAACCATGTATATAATATCATTACAGATAATATTGTGATGTGTAACCATGTATATAATATCATTACAGATAATATTGTGATGTGTAACCATGTATATTATATCATTACAGATAATATTGTGATGTGTAACCATGTATATTATATCATTACAGATAATATTGTGATGTGTAACCATGTATATAATATCGTTACAGATAATATTGTGATGTGTAACCATGTATATAATATCATTACAGATAATATTGTGATGTGTAACCATGTATATAATATCATTAAAGATAATATTGTGATGTGTAACCATGTATATAATATCATTACAGATAATATTGTGATGTGTAACCATGTATATAATATCATTACAGATAATATTGTGATGTGTAACCATGTATATAATATCATTAAAGATAACATGTGATGTGTAACCATGTATATAATATCGTTAAAGATAATATGTGATGTGTAACCATGTATATAATATCGTTAAAGATAACATGTGATGTGTAACCATGTATATAATATCGTTAAAGATAACATGTGATGTGTAACCATGTATATAATATCGTTAAAGATAACATGTGATGTGTAACCATGTATATAATATCGTTAAAGATAATATGTGATGTGTAACCATGTATATAATATCGTTAAAGATAATATGTGATGTGTAACCATGTATATAATATCGTTAAAGATAATATGTGATGTGTAACCATGTATATAATATCGTTAAAGATAATATGTGATGTGTAACCATGTATATAATATCGTTAAAGATAATATGTGATGTGTAACCATGTATATAATATCGTTAAAGATAATATGTGATGTGTAACCATGTATATAATATCGTTAAAGATAATATGTGATGTGTAACCATGTATATAATATCATTAAAGATAATATGTGATGTGTAACCATGTATATAATATCGTTAAAGATAATATGTGATGTGTAACCATGTATATAATATCATTACAGATAATATTGTGATGTGTAACCATGTATATAATATCATTACAGATAATATTGTGATGTGTAACCATGTATATAATATCATTACAGATAATATTGTGATGTGTAACCATGTATATAATATCATTACAGATAATATTGTGATGTGTAACCATGTATATTATATCGTTACAGATAATATTGTGATGTGTAACCATGTATATAATATCATTACAGATAATATTGTGATGTGTAACCATGTATATAATATCATTACAGATAATATTGTGATGTGTAACCATGTATATAATATCATTACAGATAATATTGTGATGTGTAACCATGTATATAATATCATTACAGATAATATTGTGATGTGTAACCATGTATATAATATCATTACAGATAATATTGTGATGTGTAACCATGTATATAATATCATTACAGATAATATTGTGATGTGTAACCATGTATATAATATCATTACAGATAATATTGTGATGTGTAACCATGTATATAATATCATTACAGATAATATTGTGATGTGTATTTTCTGTTTTCATTCTTCTTTCAGGCAGCCGAGGGCACAGAGTCAGCACAGGATGCCCACTCGATAAAGACACTCCCGAAGGGCACAGTGGAGCCCTCGATCACTCGACAACTAGCGTTTGAGATCGACTCAATTGACTCATGAACAAACGTATCGAGTGATCAAGTGATACGTTTTCTGTTTGATACAAACTTAACACCTTTTCTAGTCCTCATTTTGACTACAGAAGGTAGAAAACCCCTGTTTCTCAAGTAGACACTGGTACGGTCCTGGAGATAACGAATATGAGGTTAGAAAGGATCCATTTGGACTTACCTCTGCTCCAGTTTGGCCTCCGTTCTGCAGTCAGTAGAATAGAGAAGGTGAGAGAGAGGAGAGGTGGGTTCAGGTCTTATATTGGAACAGCCTAGCAGTCTCCACCCACCTCACCCCTGAGAGAGAGAGAGCGAGAGAGAGAGAGCAAGAGAGAGAGAGCGAGAGAGAGAGTGAGGGAGAGAGGGAGAGAGAGAGTGAGAGAGAGACAGAGAGAGAGAGAGACAGAGATACAGAGAGAGAGAGGAGGTATGTTCAGGTCTTATAGTGGAACAGCCCAGCATTCTCCTTACATCTCACCAAGGCTAGAGGAGAGAATAGAAATATGGACCTTGTAGCTGTGGTAAGGGCATGAAATCAGCTGAAGGAAAGGCAGGTTGATGACCTCAGAGTGTAAATCAGCTGAAGGAAAGGCAGGTTGATGACCTCAGAGTGTAAATCAGCTGAAGGAAAGGCAGGTTGATGTGTTCAGACTGTAAATCAGCTGAAGGAAAGGCAGGTTGATGACCTCAGAGTGTAAATCAGCTGAAGGAAAGGCAGGTTGATGACCTCAGAGTGTAAATCAGCTGAAGGAAAGGCAGGTTGATGACCTCAGAGTGTAAATCAGCTGAAGGAAAGGCAGGTTGATGACCTCAGACTGTAAATCAGCTGAAGGAAAGGCAGGTTGATGACCTCAGAGTGTAAATCAGCTGAAGGAAAGGCAGGTTGATGACCTCAGACTGTAAATCAGCTGAAGGAAAGGCAGGTTGATGACCTCAGACTGTAAATCAGCTGAAGGAAAGGCAGGTTGATGACCTCAGACTGTAAATCAGCTGAAGGAAAGGCAGGTTGATGACCTCAGAGTGTAAATCAGCTGAAGGAAAGGCAGGTTGATGACCTCAGAGTGTAAATCAGCTGAAGGAAAGGCAGATTGATGTGTTCAGATTGTAAATCAGCTGAAGGAAAGGCAGGTTGATGACCTCAGAGTGTAAATCAGCTGAAGGAAAGGCAGGTTGATGACCTCAGATTGTAAATCAGCTGAAGGAAAGGCAGGTTGATGACCTCAGAGTGTAAATCAGCTGAAGGAAAGGCAGGTTGATGTGTTCAGATTGTAAATCAGCTGAAGGAAAGGCAGGTTGATGACCTCAGAGTGTAAATCAGCTGAAGGAAAGGCAGGTTGATGACCTCAGAGTGTAAATCAGCTGAAGGAAAGGCAGGTTATTGACCTCAGAGTGTAAATCAGCTGAAGGAAAGGCAGGTTGATGACCTCAGAGTGTAAATCAGCTGAAGGAAAGGCAGGTTGATGTGTTCAGATTGTAAATCAGCTGAAGGAAAGGCAGGTTGATGTGTTCAGATTGTAAATCAGCTGAAGGAAAGGCAGGTTGATGACCTCAGAGTGTAAATCAGCTGAAGGAAAGGCAGGTTGATGACCTCAGAGTGTAGATTTTATTTACAGTTCTTGGTGATCCAAAGGTCAAACTGACATATGATACAAACTATACAAGTAGAGATCCTAAATATATAGGATGGGTAATAACCCAGAAGGCTGTTCTATCACCCTCCCTCTGGAGCTCAACAGGTAATAACCCAGAAGGCCGTTCTATCACCCTCCCTCTGGAGCTCAACAGATAATAACCCAGAAGGCTGTTTTATCTGAACACCCTCCCTCTGGAGCTCAACAGGTAATAACCCAGAAGGCTGTTCTATCTGAACACCATCCCTCTGGAGCTCAACATGTAATAACCCAGAAGGCTGTTCTATCTGAACACTCTCCCTCTGGAGCTCAACAGGTAATAACCCAGAAGGCTGTTCTATCCGAACACCCTCCCTCTGGAGCTCAACATGTAATAACCCAGAAGGCTGTTCTATCTGAACACTCTCCCTCTGGAGCTCAACAGGCAATAACCCAGAAGGCTGTTCTATCCGAACACCCTCCCTCTGGAGCTCAACAGGTAATAACCCAGAAGGCTGTTCTATCCGAACACCCTCCCCCTTGATAAACCAATTGGAATCTGTCTAACAGGAGCTCAATCAGATTGGCTGACATAATAAGCACTTAACCCCCCAGGGTGTACAATTACCCAATTTGGCAATTATAACCAATTAACTGGTTCTACAATGTAAAAGGCCATTTCCACATCCATTTGGTACATTCATCTTAATCACACTTAATGATATTACAACACCACGGAACCATCATTTTCTCTGATTAAATGTTATTCTGACTCCAAAGCGTGGAGCAGGAAGCCACGTGGCACTAAGCGCACTGAGGCACGCCGGCTCCTAATGACAGAGACGTGGGACGCAGGCACACGGATCTCAGACATAAACCGGGAAATATGGAACAAAGGAAACCGGACATTGAACTTCTACCTGATGAGTCTTGCGAACGTTCACGTGCACTATAAACATCGCGCTCAGTCAGAGCAGGGGAGGAAATAGTTGGTTATAAAATGATGAAACGCTAGTAATTATTGTAGTATATTAGATGGAATATAGATTTACCAACATGCATTTAAACGTGTGAAAGCAACAGCCAACGTTTCAACAATATATATATTTTTAAATCACTCTCCACTGGCGGGAGTTTGGGGGGGGGGAGAAGATGAAAAGCCGCTTATGGCGCGTCTTTTGTTTTAACAACAAATTCCTAATGCAATCTTCATAAGTAAATGATCAAAGTCAAGCAATTGTTACCTACCAAAAGACCAGTTGTCTTATGCTAGTAAGTGTTGCCCCATTGCTTGTGAGCTTGCAAAGTAAACATTTAATATTTTTGATCACCAATTTTTTAGGGGAGAAGCTGCATAATTATTTATAACCGCGATCCTCTCTCCCTACATTGTGACGTTTGCGCTGCATCCGATCCCATAGGTGTACAGCAAATCACCAATCTGTTCGCGAGCTCACCCGGCATGTGTTGACTGACAGTTTGTTGGTCCAATCAGAGTGCCCACGCGTGCGTTTCACTAGCAAATCTGTTGCATTTAGTGTTGTTGTTGTTGTTGAAAGGGAGGTGCTGCGGCTACTTTCTCTGGCTGCGTGAAGCCTAATCCACACAGACTCTCTGCCACAAAATGACTGGCAAAACATTACAAAACCTGATCATTACCTGGCCAGATCATTTATATTCATCACTCAAGTCAAAGTCGAGTCTTAAGGCTCCAAGTCCAAGTCTGGCCAGATCATTTATATTCATCAGTCTCAAGTTATTTTATTTTATATCAAGTTGAATCTCAAGTCATCAAGTTGGTGACCAAGTCAAGTCATGTGACTCGGGTCCACATGGTGGCGGCTGCATCATGTTATGGGTATGCTTGCCATCGGCAAGGACTAGGGAGTTTTTTCAGGATAAAAATACATGGAATAGAGCTAAGCACAGGCAAAATCCCAAAGGAAAACCTGGTTCAGTTTGCTTTCCAACAGACACTAGGAGATGAATTCACCTTTCAGCAGAAAAATATCCTACAACACAAAGCCAAATCTACACTGGAGTTGCTTACCAAGACAACATGGAATATTCCTAAGTGGCCTTGTTACAGTTTTGACTTAAATTGTCTTAAAAATCTATGGCAAGACTTGAATTCATGTGTGCAAATCTCTTAGAGATGTATCCTAAAAGACTGACAGCTTGACATCTCTGCCAAAGGTTTTTCTAACATGTATTGACTCAGGGAGGGTGAATACTTTCTCTAATCAAGATACACAAGGTTACTGTGCATTCAGAAAGTATTCAGACCCCTTCCCCTTTTCTACATGTTGTTACGTTACAGCCTTATTCTAAGATTGATTAAATTATCAATCTACGCACAATACCCCATAATGACATCACAATACCCCATAATGACATCACAATACCCCATAATGACATCACAATACCCCATAATGACAAAGCAAAACACAGGTTTAAAAAAAAAATAGAAATACCTTATTTACATAAGTATTCAGACCCTTTGCTGTGAGTTCAGGTACTTCCTGTTTCTATTGATCATCCTTGAGATGTTTCTACAACTTCATTGGAGTCCACCTGTGGTAAGTTCAATTGATTGCAAATGATCTGGAAAGACACACACCTGTCTATATAAGGTCCAACAATTAACAGTGCATGACAGAGCAAAAACCAAACCATGAGGTTGAAGGAATTGTCCGTAGAGCTCAGAGACAGGATTGTGTCGAGGAACAGATCTAGGGAAGGGTAGCAACACATTTCTGTAGCATTGAAGGTCCCCAAGAACACAATGGCGTCCATCATTCTTAAATGGAAGAAGTTTGGAACCACCAAGACTCTTCCTAGAGCTGGCCACCTAGCCAAAATTAGCAATCAGGGGAGAATGGCCTTGGTCAGGGAGGTGACCAAGAACCCGGTGGTCACTCTGACAGAGCTCCAGAGTTCCTCTGTGGAGATGGGAGAACCTTCCAGAAGGACAAGCATCTCTACAGCACTCCACCAATCAGACCTTTATGGTAGAGAGGCACCAAAGATGGTTTGCCAAGATTCTCTGGTCTGTTGAAACCAAGATTGAACTATTTGGCTCTGAATGTAAAGCTTCACTTTTGGAGGAAACCTGGCACCATCCCTACGGTGGAGCATGGTGGTGGTGGCAGCATCATGCTGTGGGGATGTTTTTCAACAGCAGGGAGACTAATCAGGATCGAGGGAAAGATGAACAGAGCAAAGTACAGAGAGATCCTTGATGTAAACCTGCTCCAGAGCACTCAGGACCTCAGACCCTAAGCACACAGCCAAGACAACGCAGGAGTGGCTTCGGGACAAGTCTCTGAATGTCCTTGAGTGGCCCAGCCAGAGCCCGGACTTGAACCCGATCGAACATCTCTGGAGAGACCTGAAAATAGCTGAGCAGCGACGCTCCCCATCCAACCTGGCAGAGCTTGAGAGGATCTGCAGAGAACAATGGGAGAAACTCCCCAGATACAGGTGTGCCAAGCTTGTAGCGTCAAACCCAAGAAGACTCAAGACTGTTATCGCTGCCAAAGGTGCTTCAACAAAGTACTGAGTAAAGGGTCTGAATACTTTTTGTAAAATGTGATATTTCAAGAACATTGACGTGCAAAAAATGTCTATAAATTCTGTTTTTGCTTTGTCATTATGGGATATTAATGGAATGAATTTTAGAATAAAGCTGTTATGTAACAAATGGTGGAAAAAGTCAAGGGGTCTGAATACTTTCTGAATGTACTGTATGAGGCTTCATTTGTCATTACTTTATAATAAAGGTTATCATTTTTCTACACTTTGACATTACGGAGTATTTTGTGTAGAAAATAAATGACAATTCAATACATTTTACTCCCACTTTGCAACACAACAAAATGGGGGAAAAGTCAAGGGGTGTGAATACTTTTCTGACGGCACTGTATCGTCTACACTTTGTAACCGTTAGCAATGATGCTAATGCTGCTGATGCTAATTATGCTGACGATGATGCTAATGCTGCTAATGATGCTAATGATGCTGATAATGATGCTAATGCTGCTAATGATGCTAATGCAGCTAATGATGCTAATGCGGCTGATGCTAATTATGCTGATGATGATACTAATGCTGCTGATGCTAATGCTGCTGATGCTAATGCTGCTGATGCTAATGCTGCTGATGCTAATTCTGCTAATGCTGATGATGCTAATGATACTGATGCTAATGATGCTGATGATTCTGTGGGAAAAGACATGAGGTGTGAAGTACTGTAGTACTGCTGGTGGGGACTGTGTGACACAGGAGACTGGCGAGGAGAGGACGGCGTTTAAACTACTGTCCATAATCCAGTCACCTCATAGAGAGAACAGTGTTTAAACTACTGTCCATAATCCAGTCACCTCATAGAGAGAACAGTGTTTAAACTACTGCCCATAATCCAGTCACCTCATAGAGAGAACAGTGTTTAAACTACTGTCCATAATCCAGTCACCTCATAGAGAGAACAGTGTTTAAACTACTGTCCATAATCCAGTCACCTCATAGAGAGAACAGTGTTTAAACTACTGTCCATAATCCAGTCACCTCATAGAGAGAACAGTGTTTAAACTACTGCCCATAATCCAGTCACCTCATAGAGAGAACAGTGTTTAAACTACTGTCCATAATCCAGTCACCTCATAGAGAGAACAGTGTTTAAACTACTGTCCATAATCCAGTCACCTCATAGAGAGAACAGTGTTTAAACTACTGCACTACAACAAACTGCTATGGAAACAGAGGCCAGATGGCTTTGACCAACAACAAACCAGTATGGAAACAGAGGCCAGATGGCTTTGCCCAACAACAAACCAGTATGAAAACAGAGGTCAGATGGCTTTGACCAACAACAAACCAGTATAGAAACAGAGGTCAGATGGCTTTGACCAACAACAAACCAGTATGGAAACAGAGGCCAGATGGCTTTGACCAACAACAAACCAGTATAGAAACAGAGGCCAGATGGCTTTGACCAACAACAAACCAGTATAGAAACAGAGGTCAGATGGCTTTGACCAACAACAAACCAGTATGGAAACAGAGGCCAGATGGCTTTGACCAACAACAAACCAGTATGGAAACAGAGGCCAGATGGCTTTGACCAACAACAAACCAGTATGGAAACAGAGGTCAGATGGCTTTGCCCAACAACAAACCAGTATAGAAACAGAGGCCAGATGGCTTTGCCCAACAACAAACCAGTATGGAAACAGAGGCCAGATGGCTTTGCCCAACAACAAACCAGTATGGAAACAGAGGCCAGATGGCTTTGCCCAACAACAAACCAGTATGGAAACAGAGGCCAGATGGCTTTGCCCAATGGCTTTGCCCAACAACAAACCAGTATGGAAACAGAGGCCAGATGGCTTTGCCCAACGACAAACCAATATAGAAACAGAGGCCAGATGACTTTGCCCAACGACAAACCAATATAGAAACAGAGGCCAGATGACTTTGCCCAACGACAAACCAGTATAGAAACAGAGGCCAGATGGCTTTGCCCAACAACAAACTGGTATGGAAACAGAGGCCAGATGGCTTTGCCCAACAACAAACCAGTATAGAAACAGAGGGCAAATGAAACAACAAGTTGAAGCAATACAATGTTCAGGGTGTACAGCTCCACCTCCGTTCAGTTACACTCAGACTTCTAGATGGTCAGGGAGGAAGTGAATGGACTCCTCATTAACCAACGTTACTGTCCCAGGGAAATGTTCAGGGTGTACAGCTCCACCTCCGTTCAGTTACACTCAGACTTCTAGATGGTCAGGGAGGAAGTGAATGGACTCCTCATTAACCAACGTTACTGTCCCAGTGAAATACATGCAGATGAGAATAAAGGCTTTGTGTTTCTGTCTTTTCACAATAGATTTGAGTCCTATGGTAAAGGTTAGCCTAATGGTCAGTCCTATGGTAAAGGTTAGCCTAATGGTCAGTCCTGCTAATGCAAATGATCCTAGCCTAATGGTCAGTCCTGCTAATGCAAATTATCCTAGCCTATTGGTCAGTCCTGCTAATGCAAATTATCCTAGCCTAATGGTCAGTCCTGCTAATGGGTCATTATCCTATCTAGCCTAATGGTCAGTCTTGCTAATGGAAAATATCCTAGCCTAATGCATGCGCTTAAAACCTCTCTGAGGTGTGAGGTTATCAACAGGCATAAACTCTGTGTTGTTTCCCGGGGTGTGAGGTTATCAACAGGCATAAACTCTGTGTTGTTTCCCGGGGTGTGAGGTTATCAACAGGCATAAACTCTGTGTTGTTTCACGAGGTGTGAGGTTATCAACAGGCATAAACTCTGTGTTGTTTCCCGGGGTGTGAGGTTATCAACAGGCATAAACTGTGTCTTGTTTCCCGGTGCACTACCCGGCCATTACAACAGCATTCAGCGCCTTCAGAAAGTATTCAAGCCACTTGATGTATCCACATTTTGTTTTTACAGCCTGAATTCAAAATGGATTAAATCATTTTTTATTTCTCAGTAAACAATACCCCATAATGACAAAGTGAAAACATAAATAGAAATGTTTTCAAATGTATTGAAAATGAAATACAGAAATATACGAGTTAGAATGAATGGCGCCGGCGAGGAGGCCTGGCGTTTTAGGTGCTCCGAACCAACTCTGCTATTTTGTTAGGTTTTTTTTGGGTTGTTTGTCATTTATTTTTTAACTTATTTTAAATGTTGCCGCTACTGTCTCTCATCACCGAAAATAACTTTTAGATCAGAACACCTCGAAACGGAAGAAGCGTTTTCCTTTAACGAGTCCGACGAGTCCGACGCAAAGGATATACTGCTTTCCCAGGAACAGGCCCAAATCCCTGTCATTTGCGTGAAGAAAAGATGGAGGAGGGCGGAGGTCAGGTCATTCCTCCTGAGAGTTCGTAGGCAAGCAACACTGAAACATGCATGAGAGCATCAGCTGTTCTGGACGACTGTGTGATCACGCTCTCCGTAGTCGATGTGAGTAAGACCTTTAAAACAGGACAAACATTCAGTCGCAGGTCCAGACGGATGACCAGGACGTGTACTCCAAGCATGCGCTGACCAACTGGCAAGTGTCTTCACTGACGTTTTAAACCTCTCCCTGTCTGAGTCTGTAATATCAACATGTTTGAAGCAGACCACCATAGTCCCTGTGCCCAAGAACACTAAGGCAACCTGCCTAAATGACTACCGACCCATAGCACTCACGTCTGTAGCCATGAAGTGCTTTGAAAGGCTGGTCATGGCTCACATCAACACCATCCTCAATGATACCCTAGAGCCACTTCAATTTGCATACCGCCCCTACAGATCCACAGATGACGCAATCTCAATCGCCCTCCACACTGCCCTTTCCCACCTGGACAAAAGGAACACCTATGTGAGAATGCTGTTCATTGACTACAGCTCAGCGTTCAACACCATAGTGCCCTCAAAGCTCACCAATAAGCTAACGACCCTGGGACTAAACACCTCTCTCTGCAACTGGATCCTGGACTTCCTGACAGGCCACCCCCAGGTGGTAAGGGTAGGTAACGACACATCCGCCACGCTGATCCTCACACTAGGGGCCCGAGGGCACACAGTGTGTTGTAGATAATGTGTGGTAGTGGTGGAGTAGGGGCCCGAGGGCACACAGTGTGTTGTAGATATGTGTTAGTGGTGGAGTAGGGGCCCGAGGGCACGCAGTGTGTTGTGAAATATGTGAATGTATTGTAATGTTTTTAAAATTGAATAAACTGCCCTTAATTTTGCTAGACCCCAGGAAGAGTAGTCTTGGCAGGAAAACATGGGGATCCATAAATACCCCTTCAGGAAGAGTAGCTGCTGCCTTGGCAGGAACTAATGGGGATCCATAATAAACCCCAGGAAGAGTAGCTGCTGTCTTGGCAGGAACTAATGGGGATCCATAATAAACCCCAGGAAGAGTAGCTGTCGCCTTGTCTTCACAGGAACTAATGGGGATCCATAATAAACCCCAGGAAGAGTAGCTGCTGCCTTGGCAGGAACTAATGGGGATCCATAATAAACCCCAGGAAGAGTAGCTGCTGCCTTGGCAGGAACTAATGGGGATCCATAATAAACCCCAGGAAGAGTAGCTGCTGCCTTGGCAGGAACTAATGGGGATCCATAATAAACCCCAGGAAGAGTAGCTGCTGCCTTGGCAGGAACTAATGGGGATCCATAATAAACCCCAGGAAGAGTAGCTGCTGCCTTGGCAGGAACTAATGGGGATCCATAATAAACCCCAGGAAGAGTAGCTGCTGCCTTGGCAGGAACTAATGGGGATCCATAATAAACCCCAGGAAGAGTAGCTGCTGCCTTGGCAGGAACTAATGGGGATCCATAATAAACCCCAGGAAGAGTAGCTGCTGCCTTGGCAGGAACTAATGGGGATCCATAATAAACCCCAGGAAGAGTAGCTGCTGCCCTGGCAGGAACTAATGGGGATCCATAATAAACCCCAGGAAGAGTAGCTGCTGCCTTGACAGGAACTAATGGGGATCCATAATAAACCCCAGGAAGAGTAGCTGCTGCCTTGGCAGGAACTAATGGGGATCCATAATAAACCCCAGGAAGAGTAGCTGCTGCCTTGGCAGGAACTAATGGGGATCCATAATAAACCCCAGGAAGAGTAGCTGCTGTCTTGACAGGAACTAATGGGGATCCATAATAAACCCCAGGAAGAGTAGCTGCTGCCTTGGCAGGAACTAATGGGGATCCATAATAAACCCCAGGAAGAGTAGCCGCTGCCTTGGCAGGAACTAATGGGGATCCATAATAAATACACATACGAATGGAATGGTTTCTTCTCTCTATCCCTCACTCTCTCTCTCTCCCTCACTCCCTCTCTCTCTCGCTCTCACACTCTCTCTCTCCTTCACTCTCTCTCTCTCCCTCACTCTCTCTCTCTCTCTCGCTCGCTCGCTCCCTCACACTCTTTCTGTCTCTCTCTCTCTCTCTCGCTCGCTCCCTCACTCTCTCTCTCTCACTCACTCTCTAGCACTCCAACACTCTCTCTCTCGCTCCCTCCCTCACTCTCTCTCCCTCACTCTCCCTCACTCTCTCTCTCGCTCCCTCACTCTCTCTCACACTCTCTCTCTCTCTCTGTCTCTCACTCTCTCTCTCCCTCATTCTCTCTCTCGCTCCCTCACTCTCTCTGTCTCTCTCCCTCTCTCTCTCTCTCTCTCCCTCACTCTCTCTCCCTCACTCTCTCTCTCGCTCCCTCACTCTCTCTCTCCCTCACTCTCTCCCTCACTCTCTCTCTCTCTCTCCCTCACTCTCTCTCTTACTCTCCCTCTCCCTCACTCTCTCTCTCTATAAAGTGGTGGAGAAAGGGAGTATTTCCCCTTAAATAACTTTAACTACAGTACAATACAGTTCCCTCCATCCCACTCCTCCTCCCTCCCTCCATCCATCTCCTCCTCCTCCCTCCCTCCATCCTTCCCTCCCTCCCTCCCCTTTCCCTCCCTCCATCCTTCCCTCCCTCCCTCCCCTTTCCCTCCCTCCATCCTCCTCCTCCCTCCCTTCCATCTTCCTCCTATTACAACTTAAATCACAACATACTTAGCCACAATTTGTTCTCTCCCGTTCCTCTCTTCCTCTCTACACCTCCTCCCCCTCCTTCCATCCATCCCTCTCCTCCTCCTTCCCTCCATCCTCCTCCTCCCTCCCTCTATCTTCCTCCTATTACAACTTAAATGACAATATACTTAGCCACAATTTGTTCTCTCCCGTTCTTCTCTTACTCACTACACCTCCTCCTCCTCTCTCGCTTTCTCTCTCCCAGGCTGACCCCACCCAACCATCTCTCTCTCCCAGGCTGACCCCACCCACCTCTCTCTCTCTCTCCCAGGCTGACCCCACCATCTCTCTCTCTCCCAGGCTGACCCCACCCACCTCTCTCTCTCTCTCCCAGGCTGACCCCATCTCTCTCTCTCTCTCCCAGGCTGACCCCACCATCTCTCTCTCTCCCACGCTGACCCCACCCACCTCTCTCTCCCTCTCCCAGACTGACCCCACCCAACCATCTCCCTCTCCCAGAATGACCCCACCATCTCTCTCTCTCCCAGGCTGACCCCACCCACCTCTCTCTCCCTCTCCCAGGCTGACCCCACCCAACCATCTCTCTCTCCCAGGCTGACCCCACCATCTCTCTCTCTCTCCCAGGCTGACCCCACCCACCTCTCTCTCTCTCTCCCAGGCTGACCCCACCATCTCTCTCTCTCCCAGGCTGACCCCACCCACCTCTCTCTCTCTCTCCCAGGCTGACCCCACCTCTCTCTCTCTCTCCCAGGCTGACCCCACCATCTCTCTCTCTCCCAGGATGACCCCACCCACCTCTCTCTCCCTCTCCCAGACTGACCCCACCCAACCATCTCCCTCTCCCAGGCTGACCCCACCATCTCTCTCTCTACCAGGCTGACCCCACCCACCTCTCTCTCCCTCTCCCAGGCTGACCCCACCCAACCATCTCTCTCTCCCAGGCTGACCCCACCATCTCTCTCTCTCTCCCAGGATGACCCCACCCACCTCTCTCTCCCTCTCCCAGACTGACCCCACCCAACCATCTCCCTCTCCCAGGCTGACCCCACCATCTCTCTCTCTCCCAGGCTGACCCCACCCACCTCTCTCTCCCTCTCCCAGGCTGACCCCACCCAACCATCTCTCTCTCCCAGGCTGACCCCACCATCTCTCTCTCTCTCCCAGGCTGACCCCACCCACCTCTCTCTCTCTCTCCCAGGCTGACCCCACCCACCTCTCTCTCTCTCTCCCAGGCTGACCCCACCCAACCATCTCTCTCTCCCAGGCTGATCCCACCCACCTCTCTCTCTCTCTCTCCCAGGCTGACCCAACCATCTCTCTCTCCCAGGCTGACCCCACCCAACCATCTCTCTCTCCCAGGCTGACCCCACCCACCTCTCTCTCTCTCTCCCAGGCTGACCCCACCCAACCATCTCTCTCTCCCAGGCTGACCCCACCCAACCATCTCTCTCTCTCCCAGGCTGACCCCACCCAACCATCTCTCTCTCCCAGGCTGACCCCACCCAACCATCTCTCTCTCTCCCAGGCTGACCCCACCCAACCATCTCTCTCTCCCAGGCTGACCCCACCCAACCATCTCTCTCTCTCCCAGGCTGACCCCACCCAACCATCTCTCTCTCTCCCAGGCTGACCCCACCCAACCATCTCTCTCTCTCCCAGGCTGACCCCACCCAACCATCTCTCTCTCTCCCAGGCTGACCCCACCCAACCATCTCTCTCTCTCCCAGGCTGACCCCACCCAACCATCTCTCTCTCTCCCAGGCTGACCCCACCCAACCATCTCTCTCTCTCCCAGGCTGACCCCACCCAACCATCTCTCTCTCTCCCAGGCTGATCCCACCCAACCATCTCTCTCTCTCCCAGGCTGACCCCACCCAACCATCTCTCTCTCTCTCTGTTAGAACTAGAACTAATAGAGTTAAAACTGTTAGAACTAATAGAGTTAAAACTGTTAGAACTAGAACTAACAGAGTTAAAACTGTTAGAACTAGAACTAATAGAGTTCAAACTGAACTAGAACTAATAGAGTTAAAACTGTTAGAACTAGAACTAATAGAGTTAAAACTGTTAGAACTAATAGAGTTAAAACTGTTAGAACTAATAGAGTTAAAACTGTTAGAACTAGAACTAATAGAGTTAAAACTGAACTAGAACTAATAGAGTTAAAACTGTTAGAACTAATAGAGTTAAAACTGTTAGAACTAATAGAGTTAAAACTGTTAGAACTAATAGAGTTAAAACTGAACTAGAACTAATAGAGTTAAAACTGAACTAGAACTAATAGAGTTAAAACTGAACTAGAACTAATAGAGTTAAAACTGAACTAGAACTAATAGAGTTAAAACTGTTAGAACTAGAACTAATAGAGTTAAAACTGAACTAGAACTAATAGAGTTAAAACTGAACTGGAACTAATAGAGTTAAAACTGAACTAGAACTAATAGAGTTAAAACTGAACTAGAACTAATAGAGTTAAACTGTTAGAACTAATAGAGTTAAAACTGAACTAGAACTAATAGAGTTCAAACTGAACTAAAACTAATAGAGTTAAAACTGAACTAGAACTAACAGAGTTAAACTGTTAGAACTAATAGAGTTAAAACTGAACTAGAACTAATAGAGTTAAAACTGAACTAGAACTAATAGAGTTAAAACTGAACTAGAACTAATAGAGTTAAACTGTTAGAACTAATAGAGTTAAAACTGAACTAGAACTAATAGAGTTCAAACTGAACTAAAACTAATAGAGTTAAAACTGAACTAGAACTAATAGAGTTAAAACTGAACTGGAACTAATAGAGTTAAAACTGAACTAGAACTAATAGAGTTATAACTGTTAGAACTAACAGAGTTAAAACTGAACTAGAACTAGAACTAATAGAGTTAAAACGGAACTAGAACTAATAGAGTTCAAACTGAACTAGAACTAATAGAGTTAAAACTGAACTAGAACCAATAGAGTTAAAACTGAACTAGAACTAATAGAGTTAAAACTGAACTAGAACTAGAACTAATAGAGTTAAAACGGAACTAGAACTAATAGAGTTCAAACTGAACTAGAACTAATAGAGTTAAAACTGAACTAGAACCAATAGAGTTAAAACTGAACTAGAACTAATAGAGTTAAAACTGAACTAGAACTAATAGAGTTCAAACTGAACTAGAACTAATAGAGTTAAAACTGAACTAGAACCAATAGAGTTAAAACTGAACTAGAACTAATAGAGTTAAAACTGAACTAGAACTAATAGAGTTCAAACTGAACTAGAACTAATAGAGTTCAAACTGAACTAGAACTAATAGAGTTAAAACTGAACTAGAACTAATAGAGTTCAAACTGAATTAGAACTAATAGAGTTAAAACTGAACTAGAACTAATAGAGTTAAAACTGTTAGAACTAGAACTAATAGAGTTAAAACTGAACTAGAACTAATAGAGTTAAAACTGTTAGAACTAGAACTAATAGAGTTAAAACTGTTAGAACTAGAACTAATAGAGTTAAAACTGTTAGAACTAGAACTAATAGAGTTAAAACTGAACTAGAACTAATAGAGTTAAAACTGTTAGAACTAATAGAGTTAAAACTGTTAGAACTAATAGAGTTAAAACTGTTAGAACTAGAACTGTTACGGTGCGTGAATGAGGACCCAAAAGCGAATCAACTTAGTTCAATCAAGGAATCCACGCTGGAAGGAACCTCCCGGGAGAGAATCTCATCCTTTACCTCTGCGCGGAAACCCTCCAGAAGACGAGCGAGCAAGGCCGGCTCGTTCCAGCCACTGGAGACAGCAAGAGTGCGAAACTCAATAGAGTAGTCTGTTATGGATCGATTGCCTTGACATAGGGAAGACAGGGCCCTGGAAGCCTCCTCCCCAAAAACAGATCGATCAAAAACCCGTATCATCTCCTCCTTAAAGTCTTGATACTGGTTAGTACACTCAGCCCTTGCCTCCCAGATTGCCGTGCCCCACTCACGAGCCCGTCCAATAAGGAGAGATATGACGTAGGCGACACGAGCAGTGCTCCTGGAGTAAGTGTTGGGCTGGAGAGAAAACACAATATCACACTGGGTGAGGAACGAGCGGCATTCAGTGGGCTCCCCAGAGTAACACGGCGGGTTATTGATTCTGGGCTCCGGAGATTCGAAAGCCCTGGAAGTGGCCGGTGGATCGAGGCGGAGATGGTGAACCTGTTCTGTGAGGTTGGAGACTTGGGTGGCCAGGGTCTCAACGGCATGTCGAGCAGCAGACAATTCCTGCTTGTGTCTGCCTAGCATCGCTCCCTGGATCTCGACGGCTGAGTGGAGAGGATCCGAAGTCGCTGGGTCCATTCTTGGTCGGATTCTTCTGTTACGGTGCGTGAATGAGGACCCAAAAGCGAATCAACTTAAACAGAGCTTCTTTAATTACCAAACATAGGTAGGCTCAGATGGACCGGCAGATTCCGACAGGACAGGACAAGGTTACAGCAAACATGACGACAGTCTGGTTCAGGCATGAATGACACAAACAAACAAGAATCCGACAAGGACAGGAGCAGAAACAGAGAGAGATATAGGGGACTAATCAGAGGGAAAAAGGGAACAGGTGGGAAAAGGGGTGACGAGGTGGTTAGGAGGAGACAAGGCACAGCTGGGGGAAAGAGGGGGTGGAAAGGTAACCTAACAACGACCAGCAGAGGGAGACAGGGTGAAGGGAAAGGACAGAGACAAGACAACATGACAGTACATGACAAGAACTAATAAAGTTAAAACTGAACTAGAACTAATAGAGTTAAAACTGTTAGAACTAGAACTAATAGAGTTAAAACTGAACTAGAACTAATAGAGTTAAAACTGAACTAGAACTAATAGAGTTCAAACTGAACTAGAACTAATAGAGTTAAAACTGAACTAGAACTAATAGAGTTAAAACTGAATTAGAACTAATAGAGTTAAAACTGAACTAGAACTAATAGAGTTAAAACTGAACTAGAACTAATAGAGTTAAAACTGAACTAGAACTAATAGAGTTAAAACTGTTAGAACTAATAGAGTTAAAACTGAATTAGAACTAATAGAGTTAAAACTGTTAGAACTAATAGAGTTAAAACTGAACTAGAACTAATAGAGTTAAAACTGTTAGAACTAGAACTAATAGAGTTAAAACTGAACTAGAACTAATAGCGTTAAAACTGAATTAGAACTAATAGAGTTAAAACTGAACTAGAACTAATAGAGTTAAAACTGAACTAGAACTAATAGAGTTAAAACTGAACTAGAACTAATAGAGTTAAAACTGAACTAGAACTAATAGAGTTAAAACTGTTAGAACTAGAACTACTAGAGTTAAAACTGTTAGAACTAGAACTAATAGAGTTAAAACTGAACTAGAACTAATAGAGTTCAAACTGAACTAGAACTAATAGAGTTAAAACTGAACTAGAACTAATAGAGTTAAAACTGTTAGAACTAGAACTAATAGAGTTAAAACTGTTAGAACTAATAGAGTTAAAACTGAACTAGAACTAATAGAGTTAAAACGGAACTAGAACTAATAGAGTTAAAACTGAACTAGAACTAATAGAGTTAAAACTGTTAGAACTAATAGAGTTAAAACTGAATTAGAACTAATAGAGTTAAAACTGTTAGAACTAATAGAGTTAAAACTGAACTAGAACTAATAGAGTTAAAACTGTTAGAACTAGAACTAATAGAGTTAAAACTGAACTAGAACTAATAGCGTTAAAACTGAATTAGAACTAATAGAGTTAAAACTGAACTAGAACTAATAGAGTTAAAACTGAACTAGAACTAATAGAGTTAAAACTGAACTAGAACTAATAGAGTTAAAACTGAACTAGAACTAATAGAGTTAAAACTGTTAGAACTAGAACTACTAGAGTTAAAACTGTTAGAACTAGAACTAATAGAGTTAAAACTGAACTAGAACTAATAGAGTTCAAACTGAACTAGAACTAATAGAGTTAAAACTGAACTAGAACTAATAGAGTTAAAACGGAACTAGAACTAATAGAGTTCAAACTGAACTAGAACTAATAGAGTTAAAACTGAACTAGAACCAATAGAGTTAAAACTGAACTAGAACTAATAGAGTTAAAACTGAACTAGAACTAATAGAGTTAAAACTGAACTAGAACTAATAGAGTTCAAACTGAACTAGAACTAATAGAGTTAAAACTGAACTAGAACTAATAGAGTTATAACTGTTAGAACTAATAGAGTTAAAACTGTTAGAACTAGAACTAATAGAGTTATAACTGAACTAGAACTAATAGAGTTCAAACTGAACTAGAACTAATAGAGTTCAAACTGAACTAGAACTAATAGAGTTCAAACTGAACTAGAACTAATAGAGTTAAAACTGTTAGAACTAGAACTAATAGAGTTCAAACTGTTAGAACTAATAGAGTTCAAACTGAACTAGAACTAATAGAGTTAAAACTGAACTAGAACTAATAGAGTTCAAACTGAACTAGAACTAATAGAGTTAAAACTGTTAGAACTAGAACTAATAGAGTTCAAACTGAACTAGAACTAATAGAGTTAAAACTGAACTAGAACTAATAGAGTTAAAACTGAACTAGAACTAATAGAGTTAAAACTGTTAGAACTAGAACTAATAGAGTTCAAACTGAACTAGAACTAATAGAGTTAAAACTGTTAGAACTAGAACTAATAGAGTTCAAACTGAACTAGAACTAATAGAGTTAAAACTGAACTAGAACTAATAGAGTTAAAACTGTTAGAACTAATAGAGTTAAAACTGAACTAGAACTAATAGAGTTCAAACTGAACTAGAACTAATAGAGTTAAAACTGTTAGAACTAATAGAGTTAAAACTGTTAGAACTAATAGAGTTAAAACTGTTAGAACTAGAACTAATAGAGTTCAAACTGAACTAGAACTAATAGAGTTAAAACTGAACTAGAACTAATAGAGTTAAAACTGAATTAGAACTAATAGAGTTCAAACTGAACTAGAACTAATAGAGTTAAAACTGAACTAGAACTAATAGAGTTAAAACTGAACTAGAACTAATAGAGTTAAAACTGAACTAGAACTAATAGAGTTAAAACTGTTAGAACTAGAACTAACAGAGTTAAAACTGAACTAGAACTAATAGAGTTAAAACTGAACTAGAACTAATAGAGTTAAAACTGAACTAGAACTAATAGAGTTAAAACTGAACTAGAACTAATAGAGTTAAAACTGTTAGAACTAGAACTAATAGAGTTAAAACTGAACTAGAACTAATCGAGTTAAAACTGAACTAGAACTAATAGAGTTAAAACTGAATTAGAACTAATAGAGTTAAAACTGAACTAGAACTAATCGAGTTAAAACTGAACTAGAACTAATAGAGTTAAAACTGTTAGAACTAGAACTAATAGAGTTAAAACTGAACTAGAACTAATAGAGTTAAAACTGAACTAGAACTAATAGAGTTAAAACTGAACCAGAACTAATAGAGTTCAAACTGAACTAGAACTAATAGAGTTAAAACTGTTAGAACTAGAACTAATAGAGTTAAAACTGAACTAGAACTAATAGAGTTCAAACTGAACTAGAACTAATAGAGTTAAAACTGTTAGAACTAATAGAGTTAAAACTGAACTAGAACTAATAGAGTTCAAACTGAACTAGAACTAATAGAGTTAAAACTGTTAGAACTAATAGAGTTAAAACTGTTAGAACTAGAACTAATAGAGTTATAACTGAACTAGAACTAATAGAGTTCAAACTGAACTAGAACTAATAGAGTTAAAACTGAAATAGAACTAATAGAGTTCAAACTGAACTAGAACTAATAGAGTTAAAACTGTTAGAACTAGAACTAATAGAGTTCAAACTGAACTAGAACTAATAGAGTTCAAACTGAACTAGAACTAATAGAGTTAAAACTGAACTAGAACCAATAGAGTTAAAACTGAACTAGAACTAATAGAGTTAAAACTGAACTAGAACTAATAGAGTTCAAACTGAACTAAAACTAATAGAGTTAAAACTGTTAGAACTAGAACTAATAGAGTTCAAACTGTTAGAACTAATAGAGTTCAAACTGAACTAGAACTAATAGAGTTAAAACTGAACTAGAACCAATAGAGTTAAAACTGAACTAGAACTAATAGAGTTAAAACTGTTAGAACTAATAGAGTTAAAACTGAACTAGAACTAATAGAGTTCAAACTGAACTAGAACTAATAGAGTTAAAACTGTTAGAACTAATAGAGTTAAAACTGTTAGAACTAATAGAGTTAAAACTGTTAGAACTAGAACTAATAGAGTTCAAACTGAACTAGAACTAATAGAGTTAAAACTGAACTAGAACTAATAGAGTTAAAACTGAATTAGAACTAATAGAGTTCAAACTGAACTAGAACTAATAGAGTTAAAACTGAACTAGAACTAATAGAGTTAAAACTGAACTAGAACTAATAGAGTTAAAACTGAACTAGAACTAATAGAGTTAAAACTGTTAGAACTAGAACTAACAGAGTTAAAACTGAACTAGAACTAATAGAGTTAAAACTGAACTAGAACTAATAGAGTTAAAACTGAACTAGAACTAATAGAGTTAAAACTGAACTAGAACTAATAGAGTTAAAACTGTTAGAACTAGAACTAATAGAGTTAAAACTGAACTAGAACTAATCGAGTTAAAACTGAACTAGAACTAATAGAGTTAAAACTGAATTAGAACTAATAGAGTTAAAACTGAACTAGAACTAATCGAGTTAAAACTGAACTAGAACTAATAGAGTTAAAACTGTTAGAACTAGAACTAATAGAGTTAAAACTGAACTAGAACTAATAGAGTTAAAACTGAACTAGAACTAATAGAGTTAAAACTGAACCAGAACTAATAGAGTTCAAACTGAACTAGAACTAATAGAGTTAAAACTGTTAGAACTAGAACTAATAGAGTTAAAACTGAACTAGAACTAATAGAGTTCAAACTGAACTAGAACTAATAGAGTTAAAACTGTTAGAACTAATAGAGTTAAAACTGAACTAGAACTAATAGAGTTCAAACTGAACTAGAACTAATAGAGTTAAAACTGTTAGAACTAATAGAGTTAAAACTGTTAGAACTAGAACTAATAGAGTTATAACTGAACTAGAACTAATAGAGTTAAAACTGAAATAGAACTAATAGAGTTCAAACTGAACTAGAACTAATAGAGTTAAAACTGTTAGAACTAGAACTAATAGAGTTCAAACTGAACTAGAACTAATAGAGTTCAAACTGAACTAGAACTAATAGAGTTAAAACTGAACTAGAACCAATAGAGTTAAAACTGAACTAGAACTAATAGAGTTAAAACTGAACTAGAACTAATAGAGTTCAAACTGAACTAGAACTAATAGAGTTAAAACTGT
Organism: Oncorhynchus mykiss; assembly: GCF_013265735.2. NCBI lineage: Eukaryota > Metazoa > Chordata > Actinopteri > Salmoniformes > Salmonidae > Oncorhynchus > Oncorhynchus mykiss. The sequence goes on from NW_023493659.1 coordinate 2,685,616, forward strand.
TAGAACTAGAACTAATAGAGTTCAAACTGTTAGAACTAATAGAGTTCAAACTGAACTAGAACTAATAGAGTTAAAACTGAACTAGAACCAATAGAGTTAAAACTGAACTAGAACTAATAGAGTTAAAACTGTTAGAACTAATAGAGTTAAAACTGAACTAGAACTAATAGAGTTCAAACTGAACTAGAACTAATAGAGTTAAAACTGTTAGAACTAATAGAGTTAAAACTGTTAGAACTAATAGAGTTAAAACTGTTAGAACTAGAACTAATAGAGTTCAAACTGAACTAGAACTAATAGAGTTAAAACTGAACTAGAACTAATAGAGTTAAAACTGAATTAGAACTAATAGAGTTCAAACTGAACTAGAACTAATAGAGTTAAAACTGAACTAGAACTAATAGAGTTAAAACTGAACTAGAACTAATAGAGTTAAAACTGAACTAGAACTAATAGAGTTAAAACTGTTAGAACTAGAACTAACAGAGTTAAAACTGAACTAGAACTAATAGAGTTAAAACTGAACTAGAACTAATAGAGTTAAAACTGAACTAGAACTAATAGAGTTAAAACTGAACTAGAACTAATAGAGTTAAAACTGTTAGAACTAGAACTAATAGAGTTAAAACTGAACTAGAACTAATCGAGTTAAAACTGAACTAGAACTAATAGAGTTAAAACTGAATTAGAACTAATAGAGTTAAAACTGAACTAGAACTAATCGAGTTAAAACTGAACTAGAACTAATAGAGTTAAAACTGTTAGAACTAGAACTAATAGAGTTAAAACTGAACTAGAACTAATAGAGTTAAAACTGAACTAGAACTAATAGAGTTAAAACTGAACCAGAACTAATAGAGTTCAAACTGAACTAGAACTAATAGAGTTAAAACTGTTAGAACTAGAACTAATAGAGTTAAAACTGAACTAGAACTAATAGAGTTCAAACTGAACTAGAACTAATAGAGTTAAAACTGTTAGAACTAATAGAGTTAAAACTGAACTAGAACTAATAGAGTTCAAACTGAACTAGAACTAATAGAGTTAAAACTGTTAGAACTAATAGAGTTAAAACTGTTAGAACTAGAACTAATAGAGTTATAACTGAACTAGAACTAATAGAGTTCAAACTGAACTAGAACTAATAGAGTTAAAACTGAAATAGAACTAATAGAGTTCAAACTGAACTAGAACTAATAGAGTTAAAACTGTTAGAACTAGAACTAATAGAGTTCAAACTGAACTAGAACTAATAGAGTTCAAACTGAACTAGAACTAATAGAGTTAAAACTGAACTAGAACCAATAGAGTTAAAACTGAACTAGAACTAATAGAGTTAAAACTGAACTAGAACTAATAGAGTTCAAACTGAACTAGAACTAATAGAGTTAAAACTGTTAGAACTAGAACTAATAGAGTTCAAACTGTTAGAACTAATAGAGTTCAAACTGAACTAGAACTAATAGAGTTAAAACTGAACTAGAACTAATAGAGTTCAAACTGAACTAGAACTAATAGAGTTAAAACTGTTAGAACTAGAACTAATAGAGTTCAAACTGAACTAGAACTAATAGAGTTAAAACTGAACTAGAACTAATAGAGTTAAAACTGAACTAGAACTAATAGAGTTAAAACTGTTAGAACTAGAACTAATAGAGTTCAAACTGAACTAGAACTAATAGAGTTAAAACTGTTAGAACTAGAACTAATAGAGTTCAAACTGAACTAGAACTAATAGAGTTAAAACTGAACTAGAACTAATAGAGTTAAAACTGTTAGAACTAATAGAGTTAAAACTGAACTAGAACTAATAGAGTTCAAACTGAACTAGAACTAATAGAGTTAAAACTGTTAGAACTAATAGAGTTAAAACTGTTAGAACTAATAGAGTTAAAACTGTTAGAACTAGAACTAATAGAGTTCAAACTGAACTAGAACTAATAGAGTTAAAACTGAACTAGAACTAATAGAGTTAAAACTGAATTAGAACTAATAGAGTTCAAACTGAACTAGAACTAATAGAGTTAAAACTGAACTAGAACTAATAGAGTTAAAACTGAACTAGAACTAATAGAGTTAAAACTGAACTAGAACTAATAGAGTTAAAACTGTTAGAACTAGAACTAACAGAGTTAAAACTGAACTAGAACTAATAGAGTTAAAACTGAACTAGAACTAATAGAGTTAAAACTGAACTAGAACTAATAGAGTTAAAACTGAACTAGAACTAATAGAGTTAAAACTGTTAGAACTAGAACTAATAGAGTTAAAACTGAACTAGAACTAATCGAGTTAAAACTGAACTAGAACTAATAGAGTTAAAACTGAATTAGAACTAATAGAGTTAAAACTGAACTAGAACTAATCGAGTTAAAACTGAACTAGAACTAATAGAGTTAAAACTGTTAGAACTAGAACTAATAGAGTTAAAACTGAACTAGAACTAATAGAGTTAAAACTGAACTAGAACTAATAGAGTTAAAACTGAACCAGAACTAATAGAGTTCAAACTGAACTAGAACTAATAGAGTTAAAACTGTTAGAACTAGAACTAATAGAGTTAAAACTGAACTAGAACTAATAGAGTTCAAACTGAACTAGAACTAATAGAGTTAAAACTGTTAGAACTAATAGAGTTAAATCTGAACTAGAACTAATAGAGTTCAAACTGAACTAGAACTAATAGAGTTAAAACTGTTAGAACTAATAGAGTTAAAACTGTTAGAACTAGAACTAATAGAGTTATAACTGAACTAGAACTAATAGAGTTCAAACTGAACTAGAACTAATAGAGTTAAAACTGAAATAGAACTAATAGAGTTCAAACTGAACTAGAACTAATAGAGTTAAAACTGTTAGAACTAGAACTAATAGAGTTCAAACTGAACTAGAACTAATAGAGTTCAAACTGAACTAGAACTAATAGAGTTAAAACTGAAATAGAACTAATAGAGTTAAAACTGAACTAGAACTAATAGAGTTAAAACTGTTAGAACTAGAACTAATAGAGTTCAAACTGAACTAGAACTAATAGAGTTAAAACTGAACTAGAACTAATAGAGTTAAAACTGAACTAGAACTAATAGAGTTAAAACTGTTAGAACTAGAACTAATAGAGTTCAAACTGAACTAGAACTAATAGAGTTAAAACTGTTAGAACTAGAACTAATAGAGTTCAAACTGAACTAGAACTAATAGAGTTAAAACTGTTAGAACTAATAGAGTTAAAACTGAACTAGAACTAATAGAGTTCAAACTGAACTAGAACTAATAGAGTTAAAACTGTTAGAACTAATAGAGTTAAAACTGTTAGAACTAATAGAGTTAAAACTGTTAGAACTAGAACTAATAGAGTTCAAACTGAACTAGAACTAATAGAGTTAAAACTGAACTAGAACTAATAGAGTTAAAACTGAATTAGAACTAATAGAGTTCAAACTGAACTAGAACTAATAGAGTTAAAACTGAACTAGAACTAATAGAGTTAAAACTGAACTAGAACTAATAGAGTTAAAACTGAACTAGAACTAATAGAGTTAAAACTGTTAGAACTAGAACTAACAGAGTTAAAACTGAACTAGAACTAATAGAGTTAAAACTGAACTAGAACTAATAGAGTTAAAACTGAACTAGAACTAATAGAGTTAAAACTGAACTAGAACTAATAGAGTTAAAACTGTTAGAACTAGAACTAATAGAGTTAAAACTGAACTAGAACTAATCGAGTTAAAACTGAACTAGAACTAATAGAGTTAAAACTGAATTAGAACTAATAGAGTTAAAACTGAACTAGAACTAATCGAGTTAAAACTGAACTAGAACTAATAGAGTTAAAACTGTTAGAACTAGAACTAATAGAGTTAAAACTGAACTAGAACTAATAGAGTTAAAACTGAACTAGAACTAATAGAGTTAAAACTGAACTAGAACTAATAGAGTTCAAACTGAACTAGAACTAATAGAGTTAAAACTGTTAGAACTAGAACTAATAGAGTTAAAACTGAACTAGAACTAATAGAGTTCAAACTGAACTAGAACTAATAGAGTTAAAACTGTTAGAACTAATAGAGTTAAAACTGTTAGAACTAGAACTAATAGAGTTCAAACTGAACTAGAACTAATAGAGTTAAAACTGAACTAGAACTAATAGAGTTAAAACTGTTAGAACTAGAACTAATAGAGTTAAAACTGAACTAGAACTAATAGAGTTAAAACTGAACTAGAACTAATAGAGTTCAAACTGAACTAGAACTAATAGAGTTAAAACTGAACTAGAACTAATAGAGTTAAAACTGTTAGAACTAGAACTAATAGAGTTAAAACTGAACTAGAACTAATAGAGTTAAAACTGAACTAGAACTAATAGAGTTATAACTGTTAGAACAAATAGAGTTAAAACTGAACTAGAACTAATAGAGTTCAAACTGAACTAGAACTAATAGAGTTAAAACTGAACTAGAACTAATAGAGTTATAACTGTTAGAACTAATAGAGTTAAAACTGTTAGAACTAGAACTAATAGAGTTATAACTGAACTAGAACTAATAGAGTTATAACTGAACTAGAACTAATAGAGTTAAAACTGTTAGAACTAGAACTAATAGAGTTCAAACTGAACTAGAACTAATAGAGTTCAAACTGAACTAGAACTAATAGAGTTAAAACTGAAATAGAACTAATAGAGTTCAAACTGAACTAGAACTAATAGAGTTAAAACTGTTAGAACTAGAACTAATAGAGTTCAAACTGAACTAGAACTAATAGAGTTCAAACTGAACTAGAACTAATAGAGTTAAAACTGTTAGAACTAGAACTAATAGAGTTCAAACTGAACTAGAACTAATAGAGTTAAAACTGAACTAGAACTAATAGAGTTAAAACTGTTAGAACTAGAACTAATAGAGTTCAAACTGAACTAGAACTAATAGAGTTCAAACTGAACTAGAACTAATAGAGTTAAAACTGAACTAGAACTAATAGAGTTAAAACTGTTAGAACTAGAACTAATAGAGTTAAAACTGAACTAGAACTAATAGAGTTAAAACTGAACTAGAACTAATAGAGTTCAAACTGAACTAGAACTAATAGAGTTAAAACTGAACTAGAACTAATAGAGTTAAAACTGTTAGAACTAGAACTAATAGAGTTCAAACTGAACTAGAACTAATAGAGTTAAAACTGAACTAGAACTAATAGAGTTAAAACTGTTAGAACTAGAACTAATAGAGTTCAAACTGAACTAGAACCAATAGAGTTAAAACTGAACTAGAACTAATAGAGTTAAAACTGAACTAGAACTAATCGAGTTAAAACTGAACTAGAACTAATAGAGTTAAAACTGTTAGAACTAGAACTAATAGAGTTAAAACTGAACTAGAACTAATAGAGTTAAAACTGAACTAGAACTAATAGAGTTCAAACTGAACTAGAACTAATAGAGTTAAAACTGAACTAGAACTAATAGAGTTAAAACTGAACTAGAACTAATAGAGTTAAAACTGTTAGAACTAGAACTAATAGAGTTAAAACTGAACTAGAACTAATAGAGTTAAAACTGAACTAGAACTAATAGAGTTAAAACTGAACTAGAACTAATAGAGTTATAACTGTTAGAACTAATAGAGTTAAAACTGAACTAGAACTAGAACTAATAGAGTTAAAACGGAACTAGAACTAATAGAGTTCAAACTGAACTAGAACTAATAGAGTTAAAACTGAACTAGAACCAATAGAGTTAAAACTGAACTAGAACTAATAGAGTTAAAACTGAACTAGAACTAATAGAGTTAAAACTGAACTAGAACTAATAGAGTTAAAACTGTTAGAACTAGAACTAATAGAGTTAAAACTGTTAGAACTAGAACTAATAGAGTTAAAACTGAACTAGAACTAATAGAGTTAAAACTGAACTAGAACTAATAGAGTTAAAACTGTTAGAACTAATAGAGTTCAAACTGAACTAGAACTAATAGAGTTAAAACTGAACTAGAACTAATAGAGTTAAAACTGAACTAGAACTAATAGAGTTAAAACTGTTAGAACTAGAACTAATAGAGTTAAAACTGTTAGAACTAATAGAGTTAAAACTGAACTAGAACTAATATAGTTAAAACTGAACTAGAACTAATAGAGTTAAAACTGAACTAGAACTAATAGAGTTAAAACTGAACTAGAACTAATAGAGTTAAAACTGTTAGAACTAATAGAGTTCAAACTGAACTAGAACTAATAGAGTTCAAACTGAACTAGAACTAATAGAGTTAAAACTGAACTAGAACTAATAGAGTTAAAACTGAACTAGAACCAATAGAGTTAAAACTGAACTAGAACTAATAGAGTTAAAACTGAACTAGAACTAATAGAGTTAAAACTGAACTAGAACTAATAGAGTTAAAACTGAACTAGAACTAATAGAGTTAAAACTGTTAGAACTAGAACTAATAGAGTTAAAACTGAACTAGAACTAATAGAGTTAAAACTGAACTAGAACTAATCGAGTTAAAACTGAACTAGAACTAATAGAGGTAAAACTGAACTAGAACTAATAGAGTTAAAACTGAACTAGAACCAATAGAGTTAAAACTGAACTAGAACTAATAGAGTTAAAACTGAACTAGAACTAATAGAGTTAAAACTGAACTAGAACTAATAGAGTTAAAACTGAACTAGAACCAATAGAGTTAAAACTGAACTAGAACTAATAGAGTTAAAACTGTTAGAACTAGAACTAATAGAGTTAAAACTGAACTAGAACTAATAGAGTTAAAACTGAACTAGAACTAATAGAGTTCAAACTGAACTAGAACTAATAGAGTTAAAACTGAACTAGAACTAATAGAGTTAAAACTGAACTAGAACTAATAGAGTTAAAACTGTTAGAACTAGAACTAATAGAGTTAAAACTGAACTAGAACTAATAGAGTTAAAACTGAACTAGAACTAATAGAGTTAAAACTGAACTAGAACTAATAGAGTTATAACTGTTAGAACTAATAGAGTTAAAACTGAACTAGAACTAGAACTAATAGAGTTAAAACGGAACTAGAACTAATAGAGTTCAAACTGAACTAGAACTAATAGAGTTAAAACTGAACTAGAACCAATAGAGTTAAAACTGAACTAGAACTAATAGAGTTAAAACTGAACTAGAACTAATAGAGTTAAAACTGAACTAGAACTAATAGAGTTAAAACTGTTAGAACTAGAACTAATAGAGTTAAAACTGTTAGAACTAGAACTAATAGAGTTAAAACTGAACTAGAACTAATAGAGTTAAAACTGAACTAGAACTAATAGAGTTAAAACTGTTAGAACTAATAGAGTTCAAACTGAACTAGAACTAATAGAGTTAAAACTGAACTAGAACTAATAGAGTTAAAACTGAACTAGAACTAATAGAGTTAAAACTGTTAGAACTAGAACTAATAGAGTTAAAACTGTTAGAACTAATAGAGTTAAAACTGAACTAGAACTAATAGAGTTAAAACTGAACTAGAACTAATAGAGTTAAAACTGAACTAGAACTAATAGAGTTAAAACTGAACTAGAACTAATAGAGTTAAAACTGTTAGAACTAATAGAGTTCAAACTGAACTAGAACTAATAGAGTTCAAACTGAACTAGAACTAATAGAGTTAAAACTGAACTAGAACTAATAGAGTTAAAACTGAACTAGAACCAATAGAGTTAAAACTGAACTAGAACTAATAGAGTTAAAACTGAACTAGAACTAATAGAGTTAAAACTGAACTAGAACTAATAGAGTTAAAACTGAACTAGAACTAATAGAGTTAAAACTGTTAGAACTAATCGAGTTAAAACTGAACTAGAACTAATAGAGTTAAAGCTCTCTCCTCGCCTCCCCCAGCCTCACCTCCCTGGGGAGTAACAGTAGTTCTCTCCCTCCCCTCTCCTCCCTCCTCTCCTCCCCCAGCCTCACCTCCCTGGGGAGTAACAGTAGTTCTCTCCCTCCCCTCTCCTCTCCTCCCCAGCCTCACCTCCCTGGGGAGTAACAGTAGTTCTCTCCCCCTCCTCTCCTCCCCCAGCCTCGCCTCCCTGGGGAGTAACAGTAGTTCTCTCCCCCTCCTCTCCTCCCCCAGCCTCGCCTCCCTGGGGAGTAACAGTAGTTCTCTCCCCTCCTCCCCAGCCTCACCTCCCTGGGGAGTAACAGTAGTTCTCACCCCCTCCTCTCCTCCCCCAGCTTCACCTCCCTGGGGAGTAACAGTAGTTCTCTCCCTCCCCTCTCCCCTCCTCCCCCAGCCTCACCTCCCTGGGGAGTAACAGTAGTTCTCTCCCTCCCCTCTCCTCCCTCCTCTCCTCCCCCAGCCTCACCTCCCTGGGGAGTAACAGTAGTTCTCTCCCCCTCCTCTCCTCCCCCAGCCTCACCTCCCTGGGGAGTAACAGTAGTTCTCTCCCTCCCCTCTCCTCCCTCCTCTCCTCCCCCAGCCTCACCTCCCTGGGGAGTAGCAGTAGTTCTCTCCCTCCCCTCTCCTCCCTCCTATCCTCCCCCAGCCTCACCTCCCTGGGGAGTAACAGTAGTTCTCTCCCTCCCCTCTCCTCCCTCCTCTCCTCCCGCAGCCTCACCTCCCTGGGGAGTAACAGTAGTTCTCTCCCTCCCCTCTCCTCCCTCCTCTCCTCCCGCAGCCTCACCTCCCTGGGGAGTAACAGTAGTTCTCTCCCTCCCCCTTCTCGTATCACCCTCCAACCCCATCAAATCTCTCCTCCTCCTCCTCCTCCTCCTCTCTTTCTCCAGCACCAGTACAGAGACACACACACACACACACACACACACAAACACACACACAAACACACGTATCGACCACAGGAGTCTGAGGCCTGTTTTAATAAGCAGTTTATTCATACAGGTTAAATTGATATAGTGATAAACCAGTGAGGAGCAAATGGAAGGCAACACATGGAGGCTCAAAGCCTGTTGTTCTATAACATGTTAGAACTGTTCTCAAGCCTGATGTTCTATAACATGTTATAACTGTTCTCAAGCCTGTTGTTCTATAACATGTTATAACTGTTCTCAAACCTGTTGTTCTATAACATGCTATAACTGTTCTCAAGCCTGTTGTTCTATAACATGTTGTAACTGTTCTCAAGCCTGTTGTTCTATAACATGTTATAACTGTTCTCAAGCCTGTTGTTCTATAACATGTTATAACTGTTCTCAAGCCTGTTGTTCTATAACATGTTATAACTGTTCTCAAGCCTGTTGTTCTATAACATGTTATAACTGTTCTCAAACCTGTTGTTCTATAACATGCTATAACTGTTCTCAAGCCTGTTGTTCTATAACATGTTGTAACTGTTCTCAAGCCTGTTGTTCTATAACATGTTAGAACTGTTCTCAAGCCTGATGTTCTATAACATGTTAGAACTGTTCTCAAGCCTGATGTTATTACTGGTCTAAAAGTTATAAAGCTCTTGTGTCTGTCTCAGACATAGGTTGTGTTCTAAATGGAACCCTATGATGTGTTCTAAATGGAACCCTATGCTGTGTTCTAAATGGAACCCTATGATGTGTTCTAAATGGAACCCTATGCTGTGTTCTAAATGGAACCCTATGCTGTGTTCTAAATGGAACCCTATGATGTGTTCTAAATGGAACCCTATGCTGTGTTCTAAATGGAACCCTATGCTATGTTCTAAATGGAACCCTATGCTGTGTTCTAAATGGAACCCTATGCTGTGTTCTAAATGGAACCCTATGCTATGTTCTAAATGGAACCCTATGCTGTGTTCTAAATGGAACCCTATGCTGTGTTGTAAATGGAACCGTATGCTATGTTCTAAATGGAACCCTATGCTGTGTTCTAAATGGAACCCTATGCTGTGTTCTAAATGGAACCCTATGCTATGTTCTAAATGGAACCCTATGCTGTGTTCTAAATGGAAGCCTATGCTATGTTCTAAATGGAACCCTATGCTGTGTTCTAAATGGAACCCTACTCCCTATATTATGCCCTACCAGGGTCTAGAGGGGGCGTACTCAAAGTACTGTACTACGTAGGGAATAGGGTGCAGTTTGGGAAGCAGGCTTGGTGCTCTATCTGTGAGAGAGGAGTGACTGTGAGACAATATAAAACGTGAATATAATATACTGATACTGATTCCTCACCTCACGTGGTGGGGAGGACTGTCTTCTGTGGAAGGATACACGAGGAGGGGAGGACAGTTTTCTGTGGAAGGATACACGAGGAGGGGAGGACTGTCTTCCGTTTGCCTACTTAGAGAGGAAGGATTTTTTTCCCCAAACCAGCAAAGGCCTTAAGAGTCAGTAAGGAAGGCAACAGAAATCTTTGAAAGTATAAAAACATTCTCTCCTCTCCTCCTGTCTTCTCATCTCCTCTCCTCTTCCCCTCTCCTCATTCATCCCTCCTTCCACTGAAACAGAATTCTGTAGTTTCAGGAAAACAGGAAGTGACAAGGCAACTTGTTCTGGGTGAAAGGTCACTAAGTGGTTTAGACCAGACTAGTAGATTATGATAGAGATGAGTTGAACTCAACAGAGAAACCAGTAGATTATGATAGATAGAGATGAGTTGAACTCAACAGAGAAACCAGTAGATTATGATAGAGATGAGTTGAACTCAACAGAGAAACCAGTAGATTATGATAGATAGAGATGAGTTGAACTCAACAGAGAAACCAGTAGATTATGATAGATGGAGATGAGATGAACTCAACAGAGAAACCAGTAGATTATGATAGATAGAGATGAGTTGAACTCAACAGAGAAACCAGTAGATTATGATAGATAGAGATGAGTTGAACTCAACAGAGAAACCAGTAGATTTTGATAGATAGAGATGAGTTGAACTCAACAGAGAAACCAGTAGATTATGATAGATAGAGATGAGTTGAACTCAACAGAGAAACCAGTAGATTATGATAGATAGAGATGAGTTGAACCCAACAGAGAAACCAGTAGATTATGATAGATAGAGATGAGTTGAACTCAACAGAGAAACCAGTAGATTATGATAGATGGAGATGAGTTGAACTCAACAGAGAAACCAGTAGATTATGATAGAGATGAGTTGAACTCAACAGAGAAACCAGTAGATTATGATATATAGAGATGAGTTGAACTCAACAGAGAAACCAGTAGATTATGATAGATGGAGATGAGTTGAACTCAACAGAGAAACCAGTAGATTATGATAGAGATGAGTTGAACTCAACAGAGAAACCAGTAGATTATGATAG